>NC_056744.1:68404911-68442411 GCF_019279795.1 Protopterus annectens | reverse complement strand
GGCCTGATGAGGAAAAACAACCAGATAAAGTAGTGTGGACCCCAGCCTATCAGCAGGCATTTCAAAAGCATAAAGGGGCTTTGGGAAGACCCTCTATGCTAGCCAGTCCAGATTACAGCGCATAATTTGTTGTGCAGCTAGATGCTTCAAACTATGGGGTGGGTCTGTACTTTCCTCAGAGATAGAAGAGTACACTATTATATATCTCAGCCATAGACTCCAACCCAGTGAGGAGTGTTATGCAGCTGTAGAAAAAGAATGTCTAGCCATAGTATGGGCACTGCAAAAACTTCAGCCCTATCTTTATGGAAGGAAATTCAGTGTGGTTACAGACCACAATCCCTTAACATGGCTACATCAAGCCAACCAGAAAAATGCCAAGTTATTAAGATGGAGCCTAGGTTTGCAGACATATGACATTACAGTGCAGCACTGTAGTGGGGTCAGCAATGCCAATGAAGACAGGGTATGGGTCAATGTATTCCTAGACAGGCTCATTTCTCTCAAGCAACATTTCTCCAGGGTCACTTGAAAAAGTAGCTTGAGTCTTCAAAGAGAAGAGAGATATGATGATGTGAGGAAGTGCCAGTTATGCCAGTGCATGTGTAACATATGCCAGCATAACTAGCTGGAGTTGTGTAAAGAATTTTATGTCATTTGTATATCCAACTGATTTGTACAGATACTTGTGTTAAAAATGTGTTTGTAAAGTTGCTTGTGTTAAAAATGTATCAACAGTGGGTCCTGTTGCACAGGAAAGAAATATACATGTATGTCAGACTTTATTGTAACTGATGAAATGTAAATATGTTAACAGAGGATGCTGGAAGGGAAGGGGTTAAGCTTATCCCAGCTAACCTTAAGAAAAATAGCCTGAAATTAAATGGCTTGGTTTAAGTCATAAAATTTGTATCACACAGGCCTGAATGCAGCCAGAGGTACAATGTCTGGGTTGGGATCCTGCTCTTATTGTCCTTAGTGGTGAGCTAATTGCTACCCTGGGGTGCCAGAGAATGGCTGGTTAGTCTCTGCAGGAAGGATGAAAATGCTGAAATTGTTTTACAGTCTCCAGATGCTGGAATACACCTTAGCAAAGTTTTAAATGTGTATTGTAACATATCTGTGCTAGATACTGGTTCAGCTTCTAGTCAGGGGGGTACTGTGGGAACCACAGAATCAGGTGACAAGATCTGATGTCGTTCTATAGCCAACATTGAAATTGTATTTAGATACTAGTGAGATATGCAACAGATGACACTCAGCACTCTGTTTTGGAACTGACAAGACCACTCACTCAATTCATCTTGCCTTGCTTTAATAAGTAACTTAACAAGGGAACAGTAATTCTTCAGTCTGTTAGGAAAGTATAGGGAAATTAACTAAAAGTATTGTTTTTCTGTATTTGTCTGAGTCTTTACATCTATGTTATTTTTATATTTCCTGTGAATTGAAGCTCTGGTGTTTATTGTAAATAGATGCTCAGTATTCTCATTTTTTTTTAATTATTATTTATTATAAAATATATCTAAACCTTTCATTGTGGCTGGTCTTTTAGAAAATATTTTAACCCTTAAGAGTACTTGAATTTATTTAGTGGGACTGTAGCATCACACTCCTGAAAGTCTTGCTGACTGGTTAACACTAACATTTGTTTAAGTATTAATTTTACTAAGAGTAATTAGGTACCCTGGTAAGAGTCTTAAAGTAGCTGGGTGATGGCAGTGAATCCACCTTATAGTCTGGGTGGAGGTGGCATAGTGGGTAAATCTATGCCAGCCTTTCTCAGGTGTG
Organism: Protopterus annectens; assembly: GCF_019279795.1. NCBI lineage: Eukaryota > Metazoa > Chordata > Ceratodontiformes > Protopteridae > Protopterus > Protopterus annectens. The sequence continues at coordinate 68,440,620 of NC_056744.1, read as the reverse complement.
TGTGTGTGTGTGTGTGTGTGTGTGTGTGTGTGTGTGTGTGTGTGTGTGTGTGTGTGTGTGTGTTTGTGTGTGTGTGTGTTTGTGTGAAAATCAAATCTCAAAGAGTATGCCCATCAGCTACTTGGAACAGGAAGACAGAGCACTGATTTCTGCAGAGAGAAAGGTGGAATCTTATTTGGGGCCTGGTGAGGAAGTCCAGCCCCAGGACTGGAGTGTGCTCCCTGTGTTCTCTTAAGGGAAATTGTGTTTAGTGCAGAAAGCTGCATCTGAAAATATTGTGTGTATCTATTTTTGTTCTAAGTGAACGTTCCCCGCTGGAGTCAGTGGTGAGGATCGAGGTTCCATGGTTATTGGGCCAGAGGAGTTCCTGTAAATATTTAGTGTGCTTACTGGTACTAATTTACCCCAGGTATCCTCGAAAAAAACACCACAGCCTAATACTACTGAGCCAAAGGCTATTTCACTAGTAGAATGATAGCACACAATTCCACATAGGAGGGAAGCTTGGGACCAACCTCAGGCGCTGAACTTAACAGCCAGAAGCACTAACCTATTCACTGCCACACCACTCATACAAAGTGTTGTTTAAGGCTTATTTCTTTTTCATCATTACCAATAAAACCTTATAGGATGAGCCACTTCTCTTACAGTTATTACATATTCAGATAGGAGTGGGTCACGGTGGACCCAAAATAAATAAGCAAGGCAGAAGACGAAAAGTTGGTCAATAGAGGTCCACTAAAACTGATTCCATTTATCTGGGAATCTCAATTACCAAAACAGAAAATAACTAACTAATTAAATAAATAAATCAGTTGGGGATAGCCTGGTCATTTTAGACACCTAAACTTACCATTGTTGGTGGAATATAATTTAAACATTTAAAATGTCATGTGGTGAATTTGAACTTAGGTTTAGAGAGACACCAAACTGGATTACAGGATAGCAAAGGAAGGTTTTCTGATTTCTGAAAGAAAAGAAAATGCTTAAAGATTTCAGCTGCATTAAAGTAAACTGAACCACTACCAAAAAGACAGTTTGATAAGCTACACTATTATAAGGCTCTAGCCGATACAGTCTTCTAAAATATACTGAACATCAAGCATAGAAATCTGTTTTAAAATGATGCACTAAACAAGACAGAAGACAAAAAGTCTCTGTGAAGGAACACACTGAATTTAAAACCAGTGAAAGGAGTCATTAGCAGCAAAACTAGACATGCCAAAATGTTGACTCTAAAATGATTTATGCAGGCGATCATGGCATATAATTTATGCTAATATTGCTTAAAATGAAATGCCTAATGTTACACAATCTATAATATAGTAAATGTACCATGTCCTTAATTGCATACTATCCTTTACATGCCTATATTTTGTGCTTCTGTTTTCTGATTTGAGCTATTGTATTACTATTTGTGTTTTAATTCTCCATGCATACCAGTTTGTCACTGCACCAGTCTAAGGGATCTATTACCTGTTTTCCATACTGCTTTTCTGTTTTGATAAACTTGTACTTGTTTTCTAAACATTTTTGATATTTTTTCTTTGCAGTGAAACATAAATCACCTGTTCTGTGCTTTGCCACTAAAAAACTGAATCCACTCAGCTGTAAATCTCAATTACCAAAACAATAAATAAATAAATAAATAAATAAATAAATAAATAAATAAATAGAGAGATAGCATATTCTTTTAGAAACCTAAACTTACCATTTTTGGTGAAACATAATTTAAATGTTATGTGGTGAATTTGAATTTAAGTTTACAGACACCTAGCTGAAGTACAGAATACCAGAGTTATTCAGATTTCTGAACTCACTCTCTAAGTGGATAAAATACCTAAAGATTTCAGCTGTCATGAAAGTAAACTGAACCCCTACCACAAAGACAATTTGATAAGCTAAAGTATTATAAGACTAATTAATACAGCCTTTTAAAATGTATTGAAAACCAAACTCACAATATTCATCATCATCCATTCCCTTTTTCCCATTTTTCTACATGGGGTTGGGGTGCCATTTTAATTGTTGTCATCTCTCTCGATTCAATGCCACACTCCTGCCTTCTTCAATGCTCATGCCTGACTGTCACAGATCTTCTCTCACACAATCCATCTACCTCTTTGCTGGACACCCTTGTTTCTTCTTGCCTTCTTCCTGTCTGTCCCAAATCTTCTTCCCCAAAACGTCTTCTGCTTTTCTGCACATGTGCCTGAACTACCGTAATCTATTCTCTTTTATCTCTTCTGCAACTAGAGATACTTTGGCTTCTGCTCTTATGTCCTTATTTCTTCATCTGTCTGACAGTGGTTATCATACACCCCTCTCAGGCACTTCATTTCCATCACCTCAAGCTTCCTTATCTGCTCTGCCTTTATTCCCCCAGTTTCTATATAATACAGTAGTACTGGTCGTACCACTGTTTTGTACACCTTTCTTTTCAGCTTGTTTGGCACTATTCTGGTGCACACTATACCTGACACTCTATGCCAGTTGGCTGCAGCCCCTCTGATTCTAGATTTGACCTTCTCATTCAGACTTACTTTCTCCACAACTACTCCTCCCAGATACCTGAAGCTTTTAACCTACTTGTTCCACTATTTTCCCTTCTATTTTAATATTCAGCTTCTTCAGATTTGCCCAGTTTATATTATAGCTGTCTTTTCTGTGCTCTGTTTCATCCCATGTACCTTTAGTTTTCTATTCCATTCTCCTATCCTTTTCTGGAGTTATTTCTTCTAGTCTGCCTGTAATGCCACATTGCCTGCATACAGCAACTTTGTTGATCTGTCCCCTCCGACATTTTTGCTGATGTAATCCATCACCAGTATGAACAGCACTGTCCCCTAATGTTCACTCACTCCCACTGGGAACCCCTCTGTGAAATGGAACACTGTTCATACTTGAGTCATTGGGTCCTTGTACATAGCCTGCACTAATTCTAACAATGTTTCTGGGACTTCAAACTACCACAGAACTGCCCAAATCAGCTTTCTTGGGACCTTGTCATATGCTTTCTCCAAGTCTAGTAATGCCCAATTGGACTGTTTACTCAGCTATAGCTTTTTCTTAACTATCTGTCTCACTGCAAACATTGGGTCAGTTGTGCTGCATACTGATCTGAATCTGAACTGCTCATCTCCTGTATTACTTTCTACTACACCACATATCCGCTTATCAATCAGTGTCTCCAGAACTTTCATAAAATGTGACAGGAGTTTGATACCTCTGTACTTCCCACAGTTGTGGATGTAGCCTTTGTTCCTGTACACTGACAACTATGCTTATTCTCCAGTCATCTGGGATACGCCTTTCCCTCCACACTGCTAACAGTACCCTTAGGAGCCATTTCTCCCCTATCTCACTTATCTTTATCATATCTGCTGTGACCTCATATGACCCTGCTGCTTTCCCTGACTTCATTTTCCTTAGTGCTGTTTTTACTTCTTCTGTGATGAGGTTCTCTTCTTTTCTCATTGTAGGCTTTGTCAGGGGTAGTACAGCCTTTGATGTCATGTAGAATGGTGAGCACATTGTTGCTGGCACCCCTTATGAAAGGTGTCTAACTATCGTCTTTATTTTTTTGTCTTTACCTTGAAACCTGATATAGTTTCTTTGTGCCACCTACTGAGTCACTTTCCAGAAACCAGTAGAGTGCCTCCGATGCCCTATTCTTTGCTACTGTAACTCCTTTTTTAGATTCTTTGTTAGCCAACCAGTATTCGTTCCTAGCCCAGTACGTCTTTTCTATTTCCCACTTTTCCTGCACTCCTTTCTTTTGATGACTTCCTGGACGCCTGCATTCCACCACCTGCTTTCCTTATCTACCTTATTTCCATACCTCTCTTGGCCACATATCTGTTCTGTGGTCCTGACACATGATTTTTTGAGGTGTTACCATTCTTCTTCATTGCCACCTATTTTCTTTTCTTCTTGAGGTGCTAGACCCCTGAGTAATTCATTGAACTGGTGTGCTTTCTTTCTAATCAACTTCCAGGTCTTCAGCCTGGATTCTGTTGTCCTTAGAGCCTTCTCTGATCACTGCTTATAGATGATTTTGGCAACCAATCATTTATACTGTGGGCCAGCTGTTTCACTGGTGATAACTTTGCAATTACTGATTCTACCTCAGTGCCCTTTCCTTACTAGGACGAAGTCTACCTGAGTTGCATGTTGGCCACTCTTGTATGTGATCTTGTGACTACTATCCAGATAGAAGTCTAGAGTGGTCTGTCCTTCTTTATTCCTGTTGCCCACCCATGTGAACCCAGGCAGTCCTCATATCTTGTTCTTTCTGTCCCAATATGTGCATTCAGGTTGCCCATTATCAACATCGAATCCTGTTGTCCTAGTTTATCTAGTATGCCCTGCAGCTGCTGTCTGAATGTACTCTTCTCTTCACTATCACAACCGTGCTATGGGGCACAGGCTGAGATTATAAATACTGTCCTATCATTAAACTGGAGTCTGATTGCCATGAGTCTGTCACTAATCCTGATGATATCCCTCACTGCCTTCTAAAGCATCCCTCTCACCACAATTCCCACACCATTTCTTGCCTGTCATCCTCCTGAGTAGTGGACTCTGGATCCCAAGACTAGTGACTTTTATGCATTGTCCTTCCATCTTGTCTACTAGATACATAGGATGTGTAGCCTCCTCCTCCATACCATAATGTCATCCACTTCCAAGCTGCACCCTATTAGTGAACCTACGAGTGTAGCAATTCTTAGTTCATGTTTGACAGGTTGATTGGTTTTACATCCAGCTTTCGCTCAACATAGCTATCCCAGGTAAACCAGGTGGGGAAACTGGACATCGGCCAGCAAGTAGCCTATTGACCCAGGGCTTCTGGGTTTTATGGCAGGCACACACTGGCCAGTAGGGACATGGCCTATTGATCCAGGGCTACCGGGCTTTATGGCAGAGACACACTGGCCAGTAGGGGCACATACACCCCTCCCACTCTTAGCATAGGTCCCTGGCATAGTTCGGAGTAGGGTTGGTCCTCAACCCACTTATCACAGTCAAATACCCGTGCCCATTTGTTGACATTAATCAACATGACTGGATCACCTAGAGCCATATTTTACACATGGAGTGGCTAGCCCTGCCACTGTGTGCAGTCTGTGATACATGTTCATCTATCTAGAGGATAATATGCACCAAAAAACTCACAAATCTTTGAGTGAGATTCAGAGATGTTGCAAACTTTGCAGGCTAGTTGATTGAAAAAATACAAGAAGAAAAGCCGACTGCATATTCCAAAAGAATCGTGCTTATTTTTTGCAGAAGTGCTACTACCATATGCTAAGCAGGCAGCTGATGTTCAGCTTACAAGCAAGTGAATATCCCATTCACATAGTTGATGGTATTATTCTTGATGATTACCTTGATAAAAAAGTTGACTATTGGATAAAGAAAAATCTTTTACAGGGGACAAGCCCCTTCCTCCATTCCCTTCTGGCAACTTCACTTCTTACTGTTAAGTTGCACAGTCTTGGGAAAAAGGGGATGTTCTATCAACTCTGTGGAGATAATCCTTCAAATAAGTTACATTGCATGAATAGGACATGTAATGCAATTTGCAGACAACTATACTGTAAGCCAAAGCTGCCTTTAGAAACGGAGTTACTTTGTAGTTACAGAGGTGCACCAGTAATAGGGAGTCTTCTGTGTTGCTGTGGATGCACTGAGTGTGATCCCCAGGCACTCCTCAATTAAATGAACATTAAATGCACACATACAATTACATCAGTGCTCCATCATGTCACCCTTCTAAAGCCACCACTGCTGTATCACACCAGTGATGTAACCTCTTGCACATGTGCATACAAACACGCACACACCAGTTAAACATTTCCAGTTTTAACAGCTGCATATAGCTGCAGTTACTATTGCAGCACAGCAGTGTTGCAACTCTTTCCTTAGGTGACAGTGGGTTATACTGACACCAATACAGGTCATTGCAGACTAATATCACAGTAGGACTGTGTAATTCTGCATTTCCACACTATGAAGGTTAGTGAGATCAAATACACAGTAGTATGCAGGACTGAGTAATGAACACAGAGAAGTTCAGTAAGTATATGAATTGCATTTCTCATTATTGTATACTAGAGGTAGGGCTGTTTGTTGAATACTCCAGCTGCTTCCAACTGTTCCGTGGTGAGAGAGCCTGGTTTTCACTGCTTTCCCTGCCTTGTTATTACAGGCACTCTCTTCAGCTACCGGTGAAAAGTTTTTTATTATACTAGAGGTAGACACAATGATCCACAATGTGTGCAGACTCTTCAGCATGGTATGCTACACAGTCTGTTCCCAAATGACTGTGAGAACACAGAAGCACTTTACCATTTTGGGCATGGTACCATCTTGTTTTGCACTCTCAGCGTGCAGGTTTACTCCTCTGCTCGTGCACGTTCAGTGTCACATTGCAGTGCTACTTGTCTCTCTGTAGCAGTATCCACAGAAGGGGTAAGGCATGAGCACTTAAAGAACAGCTGCCTGTAGTCCTGGCTTTGATTCCTTCTTACAGCACTTGCATGGTGTGTGAGCAAACCACAAGCAGGCATTATAGAAACAACAACTCTGACATGAGGCAGTTACACCCGATGTCTTTACAGTCACTGCTCCCTCTCCAAACAATTTCTTCTGCTTCCTTTACAAGCATGGGTATCTAGCTTACACTACTGCATAACAACTAATCAACTGTTCCTAAAGGGCCGTATACCCTTAGTTACACAATGTGCAGATGTATGCACCGTATAAGCAAATAACCATAATTCCCAAATGCACCCTTTGATCTTTACAAGCCTGGGCTTACTGCTAGAGCTGTTCTGTACACTATAAACAAACATTCTCCTTTTTTAATGACTCTTGCACTCTTAGAAGTACAGATGCACAGCTTACACTTCTGTGGATCCAGTGTTTCAATTACCCTTCCTTTCTGAACTCTTCTACCCCTTGAAACTCCTACAGGATACATGTCTACTGCTCTGTTGGGTGCCCTACTCACTGCTACCCCCACCCTATGCATATTTTTTCATTACACAGAAGTGTTCCCTTGCAGCATTTATTTCACAGTTCAGTGCAATGGGCAACTACTTATAAATTCAGGATTTTTTTTAAACACCTTTATTAAATTATCATGCAAGACATAGGCAAACATGCATTAACAGAAGAGAAAAATATATTAACATTTGTTTCCATTTACATACATTACACATTGCATATCTTTTCTTTATTTGCAACTGTTGTAAGTCCAACATTATATAAATTGCTGAATTCCCGCCTTCTCTTACACCTCACCCCTTTTCAGTATTCTGCATGTATTATTCCCACAATTGCAGTTGTTTCTATGCAATTTGTTCCTTCCCTTTTCTAAAGATACCTTTTCAAGTTCTTTTAACTTCTTCACAATTAATCAGTACTTCAAATACAGTTGGTTTATACTTTCATTTCCATTTTCTAGTAATTGCTTTTTTTGGCAACCTATAGAATTAAACTTTATAAGCCTTACTATGTCTATGCAGTTCAGATGTTGTGTCCAAGCTCCAAAGAATCATTTCCTTCATTAGAACAATTTGCTCATCCAATATTTCTGACAAAGTGCTTGATTCTGTTTTAAAATTGCTCTTCTATCTCTACAGTATTCTATACACAGTATGGGTGTCATCTCTAAATCCTGGCCTTTTAAAATGTTGCACTAATTACACTAGGCATTTAAACAGAGTTTTATTGCCTGGTAGTTCCTGTCTTAAACCAGGTTTACTTCAGATGTTCTCATTTCAGTGTTACTACTGTCACTCTACTTCAGTATACGAACATGAACACTATATGTAATAAATATTTTGAGTATAATTGTGTCCAAAAAAACTCATATTCTCTAGGTCACCATTAAAATGGACACACTCCAGCTGAACAACCTGGTTAAAAATACATACATACATACATAAATAAATAAATAACTAGGTTTATAACTTAGTGCATAACTTTATTCTTGTTAATTTCAAACGGAGTATCTTTTTTTCCTTTTAAAATTTCTTTCTGTTTGTATTCTGTTTTCATTTATTGAGTGACTGCACTACTCAAGTTCTTGGATATGCCATGTTAGACTAATTCCTAATTTCTCCAGTAATAACTAGTTAGACATTAGACATCTCTGGATTTCATGTACTGACTTTTCATTGCCCTTCAGCTGAACATAAAATTATATTCATATGTATCAGGCACTGTAGAAAGAGGGGCTTCTGCAAATAGTTTTGCTGTGATTGCAACTTTACTGCAAAAAAGGCACAATCAGGGCTGGTGTTAGCATTTTGGGAGCCCCCAGCAAGTGTCAAGTTGGGGGCCCCCTAGGCACTTTCAGTCTAAGTATCACCTTGCCACTGCTACCCCTCCTAAGCAATCTTTTAGTTCATGCTGAAAACTTTTATCAGCAGTACACACAGAATGACCTGTAGCTTCAATGCTCTTACATTACAACAGGCCTGTGTACCACACTATGTTGGCCCATCTCACAAAGGAGCATTCACAGTTACTGGCATTTAGCTGCAACAATGATACATTACAATAACTTTATGTACAGGGCTAGACTTAGGTGAAATTCTACCCTGGGCACTGTCCTTTGTTTCAGCACCCCCCACACACACATCCTTCAGTGCTCCTGCCCCCCCCCCCCCATCCTGGGCTCCCCATTCCACGCACGTTACTTTTTTCTTCCTTCTCTCACATTTTGCATTACTCTTCAGCTTTTTCAAGAAGCCACAACTTTCTATGTGCTCTGGTGTGCATTTTAAAGTTTTTTTCCTTATTACACAACCTTTTCATACAGCGATGGCTTTAACAGAAATTATGATTAAGGAAAGAAATTCAGTGTGGTTTAGCTTTAGTTTTCCTTGCATCCTTTCAACACACCTTTCGTATCCAAGACAGAGGAGTAGTAACAATTTAAGTAATATCTCTATTAAGTAGGTGCCTCCAGAAGCTATAGGGGTTATAGATTCTCTGGGATGCGTTTTAGAGCATTTCCCAACCTCTTAATCCAACAGTGGTCTAAACAAAAATCAAGAGTAAGAAGAGAATTTCACTCTTATTTTTTTTTTTTTCAAGGAAGACCTAAGTTGTGCCCAAGGCCTAATGTTCAAAGATGACAAAATAGGAGCTCATAATAAACAAACAGGACAATTGCTGTGAGGATACACAGGTCCTATCTGGGAATACAGTCTGCCTCCCTGACCCCCCAAAAAAGACAGTAAATGCTTATGTATCCTTCTGGCGTTAGACTGTGATGGGAGCAGAGGTTCAAATTGCCACAGTCATGTATTTCAAGTGTCTGCTGACATACATAGCATGCCTCCTCACCCCAACCCCCAAAGGTAGCCACAAGTATATATATACCTGATGTGTGATTGTGAGGAAAGTGAAAAAACATAATGATTACAGTAATGTATTCCACTGTATTACTCATAGATAGTACACTACCCCTTCTCAAGATATAGTAACCTTCTTTGTACACCTCTGAGGTCTGTGAGAAAAGTAAAAGAAAAAATGACTGCACTGTCCCCAGCCCAAACAAGTTATAATGACATCCTGTGCACACCTTTAAGGTTTGACTGTGATGAAAATTAAAGTAGTAATAACCACAAAATCCCCAGCACCTCCCATAACCTACATCAATTTTCTGTTAACACATGTCAGCAGGCTTGGTTTTAGAATGAGTGCAGTTAAGAGAAGAGACCATTATTAGCTTTATCCTAAAAAGGATCTTATCACAGCTTTGTTCAGGTTAAGGAGTGTAACCAGAAAATGAATACATTTTTCTCCTTATTTTCGCCCAACCAGCAACAACTTTTGTGGGGGCCCACACAGAGTCAAGGATGATTAAGGCACCCCCTCCCGTATCCATTTATACAGTTTGCGGAGTGGGGGCCACTAGACTCCTGGAAGATCTAAGTGTCTGAATGTTCTGTGATACATTTTATACCTTACATTTGAAATATAATTACTTGTTAGCTGCATTTGTTACTGATACCAAGGTAGAATAATTACACACACACACACACACACACACACACACACACACACACACACACACACACACACACACACACACACGCATAAGGCATATCAGTACTAGCTTTGTACTTATTTCAGCAAATAGCACTACATTGTGCAACACTGGTAGTGCCACACCAGATCAGTGACTGCTGTTTAGCAATCATCAAACAGCAGCAGGGATAAGTCACTTTTATTTACCTCATTGAGGAGTAATGCATACCTGTCAATGTGCCTGATTTCAGAGACCCTCCCTGATTTTGCCTAATAATTTTGGTCTTTTCATAAAAAAAGTTTGATTTGCTGGTAAATCATTCAGGATTTCAGACAGTCAATTCAAACATCAGAGTTTTACATTTCTTATTGTTCAGAAATGCATATTGATGCAAAAGGTGTAATTCTATTAACCTTTTAAGTGAATTTGAGTAATACTTAAAACATGTTCCTGATTTTGAGCCTTTATCCTACAATTATTTCTGGGATTGCACAGTAGTCTTCAGCAACAAACTTGAATTTTATAGTTTGTGGTGTTCTGATAGTATTTATAAAACTGCCTGAAAGAGAAAACCATTCTTGAATATCATAAGCTTCAGCTCTTCTTAAAATCCAAGGTGTGCACTGAGATCAGTCACTCGTGGTTGCTTGCTAATCTGTCTAATGCTTACTTTTCTCGTGTTTATCAGCTTTATCCTGAAAGGGTTATACTGCAGCCTTCATAAAATAGCATGATCAGGAAATCAGTACATTTTTTCTCCTCATTTTTCCACAACCAGCAGCAGCTTTTGTGGGGGCCCTATACAGTCAAGGATGATTAAGGGGGGCCCTGCAGCCACAGGTATTGCAAGTTCCTAAAGCTGGCTATGCTGTTAATTTTAGTGAAGATAGTGTCCACCAGAAGGATTTAACTAAGCTAGGAGCGTGATGTCAGTGGTAAAATACTTAATGGAATTGTGAAGCTTTTACTTGATAAAACACTGTTACAATAACCTGAATATCTGTGAATTTTAATTTTAAAGGAGATATAAATATGAGTTATTATTACCCACCTGGTTTAGTAAGCATATAGGATTGCTGTACTAGCTTTTGTTGGTTTGACAAACATGATATAAAATATCAATTTAAGGTAAATTGCTCTGGTTGGGGGCTCCCTAGGAACAGGAGGCCCCCAGCGACCACAGGGTTCGCTGGTACCTAAATCTGACTATGGGCACAATGATTAGAAAACAGCCAATTACTTTTGAATAACAGGACAGTATATGTAGCTAAACAATGATTCCTACTGTCTGGTCAGTCATACTGCTTCATCATAGAAAAACAAGCTTTGTTTGCAGAAAGACATGTGGCAAAGCATTCATTCCTGCATTTAAACCAAGATTCCACTTATATTAGAGGGGAAAAAAGCAGGTGGTGCAAGTCTCAATCATATCAATTAAGAAAAGAACTAAGAAAGGCAGATGTATGAGAAGTCTTGTATTTTAAAAGAGCTTTACTTTTTTATGTCTGAAAGATAGCTGATTCAGCATTCTGCCAATCAGTGTCTAGTAAAAGAAATAAATATAATATGCATTTGTAAAGTATTCAAGTGTGCAATTGATGTGATTGTTAAGGACTATTTAGTGACTCCCCTTTCTGGCTTGGATACCAGCTGTCATGTTTATAACTGCATCCTGGCTTTGAAAAACAAACAGCAACAAATGGCCTCCAGTGGGAACTGAAGTGAACAATAACAGAGAGAGGTGCAGAAAAGAGACAGCCAAGGCTCTAGTGATGGTGTTGACAGGCTGTTGAGAGATGGTCTGGCAATGTAAGGGTTTCCATGCAGACAGATGATCTAGGCAGCACTTTGGATTTTCCAGCAGATAGCTCTAGTACTCCCTGAGAAGGCCATATTGAGATTTTATCATGCTAATCTAATTAGTTTATCACAGCCAATTATTTTCCTGGACATCCCTTGAGACAGCTTCACAATCATACTTCTTCACCTCAAAATGGACATGCAAATGAATCCCTTTTAGAAAAAGATGGAAGGGAGAGCAAACTTTTTATATTACTGTACAGTACGTATTTTGATACACCAACAGTGTGCCTTTGACTACCAGTGATGGTACAGTGCAAGTGATATGCACAGACAGGGAATGGAGTGCTTACCCTCTTCACATGACAAACAGCCTTCTGATAAGACAAAATAACCTTTCTGTGTGTTATAGAAATGTAGCTGAGTTCATTGCATATAGTGTTTAAAACAGTGGCATTTTATTAACTTCTTAAATCATGCACTATATGTCATATAGCTCTAAGTGGAAATATACAGCACAATACCATTACTTATACTAATAAAACTTCTGGTAAACTAGCTTTCAGAGCAGAAAAGTCATTCATTGATAATATAATTAATACACTTTCTCAGTAAAACACACTTCTGGTATGTCTGTGGTCTTCCAGGTTAGGAAACAGACTACATACATAATGCAGAGGCAAGGAGTGAACATTTGTTAATCACAATATAGCTTTCTTATTAAGGAAAACTAAACATTACAAAATCAATTTAATAAAAGGGGGAGGGTAGCCTAATGGTTAAGGTGTTTGCCTTACAAACACAAGGTGCAGGGTTCAAGTCTCACAAGGGATAATTGGCTTGGCTTAAAATAGCTCACAAGGGCAGTTAGCTTAGTACTAACCTATAAGGTTTAAAAGGGAGCCACAAGTTCAATAAAATGTGTCTTGTACACTCCCTTTTTATTCATTCATTTCGTTGTTTATTTATTTACTTTCTTATTATTACTATTATTGTTTTTTGTTAAACGTAGCAGTGAACTAATCCATGTGGATCTATTTCAAGTCCAGCCCTGGACAGTGAACAAAGTATACAAAAATCACATGCAAAGATGTACAAGATCTGCAACTATGGTGCAAATATTCCATAAAATTGAGGAAGCATTAACTTTTACATCAGATAGTTAAATAGAATTAGAACCTGCATCATTTTTATGGGTAAGGTTAAAATATACATATTTTTGGTAGATTTTCTCAGAAAGATTAATGTTAGAATGATGGAACAAAAATTAAATGTATCAGAAATACAGTTAAGAATATGAATTTGGGATGATATTTAATATACAATTAAAGGGGCAGATGTCAGAAATTTTTAGATGTTGTGATCATAGATTAGTACTAGGCTAACTGCCCTTGATAGCCATTGTAAACCTAGCCAATTATCCCTTGTGAGACTCAAACCCTGCACCTTGTGTTTATAAGGCAAACACCTTAACCATTAGGCCATCCTCCCTAGAACCTGCATCATTTGTATGGGTAAGGTTAAATATACATATTTTTGGTAGATTTTCTCAGAAAGATTAATGTTAGAATAATAGAACAAAAATTAAATGTATCAGAAATATAGTTAAGAATATGAATTTGGGATGATATTTAATATACAGTTAAAGACGCAGATGTCAGAAATCTTTAGATGTTGTGGTCAGCTATGTTTAGATCACTGTGTGAATTGTGCTTATGTGTGTGCATTTAAACAGTTCTTGTAAGATGGGTCTCATAACTTTGTTCAGTCCATTGTTTTTCTGCAACTCCTTCTCGGTCAGGCATTATAGCTTGCTTAATGTCTAGAAAGTATGGCAATGAACCTTTACACAGGATTTAACTAAAGTTATAGATCATAGCAGAATGAAGGCTAACAAATTTACATTTAAGGAAACTCATATTTAAAATATCAAATAAGTATATAAGGCATAATGAAAGGTAAAATGATAAATCATTTGCTATGTTCTGCTTAAGATCTTTAAGCAAAATAAACATTTGGAATCATTAAAATAAAATAGTGGTTTAAAGGCTGCTAACATAACTAACCTTTATCAGGAGACTTCTGAGATATAGGCATGGACTGTTTACAGGAAGAAAGTTACAGGACTTTTTCACATTTCTTTTGCAGGTATTTTTTTTTTAAATGCGCAGTTCCTATGAAAGAAGGAACTGCTGAATGAAGGGACCACTAATTTTAAGTCTTGTATAATGACTTCATGGACTTATTGCTAGAGGTGACAAATGGAAGCTTATATGTCATTGAAGCAACCATTACCTTCACAGGTGCATACTCCTAGTGTCTGGCAGGATCTGACTCCCTCTGTGGTAGGCATTGCTGCAAGTATGAAAAGACACAAAATGGTGCAGCGTCAACCAGAAAAACTTGAAACCAAAGAAAATCAACACCAAACAAGGCTCCAGAAATGGTCCAAGAATTAATTTATTAAAACAACCTGAAAAAAAATAAAATGAGCGCGTTTGTCTCAGACAAGAGACTTCCATCAGAATATAATGGTCCTAGCACAGAGCCATTAAATAGTGCATAAAAAGATTTAATTCACAGTTGGTTAATTAATTAATAAGTACTGTAGTATTCTTTAAAGGGCCAGACAACAAATGCACAATAATAAGCAATGATACGCATAGTCCTTGCCAAACAAAAAAGCAGCACACCAGAATTCATCAAACATTTGAGTATTTGAAAATAATGGTGCAAAGAATATAACAAATGTAGCCAAAGATTTGAAAAAACGTGGGCTGTAACTTATTAGCCTTCAGTATTAAAACAGGTGTAATTGAAACACTGTAATTCAGACCAGGGGGAAAGGTAGCCCCCAGTCTAAGTTGTCAATGCAGTTCATGTACTTTTAAGTAATTCTTCCAGTCCCCCCCCCCCCCCCCGGGATCCAGTGTGATCGTTTCTAAAATATCTTGTATGAGACTGCTGCAACTATCACAGCTTGCTGAAGGGTCAGAATAATAGCAAGGATTCCAACACCCTTTTCACAGTACTTAGTTTTCCTCCTGTGAAAAGGGTGTTGGAATCCTTGCTGAAGGGTCAGAATAATAGCAAGGATTCCAACACCCTTTTCACAGTACTTAGTTTTCCTCCTGTGAAAAGGGTGTTGGAATCCTTGCTGAAGGGTCAGAATAATAGCAAGGATTCCAACACCCTTTTCGCAGGAGGAAACCTAAGTACTGCCTGCTTGTTCCCCTCTCCCTCTGGCTAGTCCATCAGCATCCAGGTCACTAATTAGACTGAGGAACAACTGTCCAGGGTGGATGCCCTCCCCCACTTCACCTTCTGGCTTGCTGCTAGTCATGCCTTTCAAAGCAGATCCATTACTACTTCCATTTTAGCATTGGTAGTCCGCATCATTATACCATTATACATACACTAATGTGGGACACACATTTTCACATATCACAGAGAAATAACTATAATTAAATACTTTAGTTTTAGAACAGTCTAAAAATACTAACTATGCCCAGAGTCATACCATAAAATCGAATAATGAATGAATATTGCAGGAGTATTAGCAATTATTTGTTAAGCTGACTAAATAAAAAAATAATATTAGAAAACTGAGTTTGATATTTTATACACCAGATGATCCCAAGGTTATAGATTTTGTCTCCTTATAATATATCATCTGATTGTACCCCACTTCTGTTAATACACTAAGAACGTTGTCTCTTTATGTAAACGGTAATGTTATGTCAATGAGATGTTAGTATTCCATCTGCTTGTTGCAATAGGAATAAATTTAGATTTTAATAATGTCTTGGTATATTTTTTGATATGCTTAACTGCTTGTTAACTAACTAAAAGAACAGCCTCCATGACTCATTTCAGCCATGACCCTAGCCTAAGGCAGCCAGAACATTAAAAAAAATACAATAAAATAAAATGGTACATAAGATAAATACTAATTTTTTGTTCAATAGTTTAGACAGTAATGATATAAAACTGAATTAACTTAGACGAAAAAAAAAAGAAAAATCAGTATGTTTTATATTATGCGGTTGAATATAATTTGTTTACTGAAAGCCTGAATAAGCTTTTAAGAAGATATGGAGTATGATTATTAGTGATGCTTATTTGAGAAACATATTTCATAAGATGCCTATTTTTTTCTTATAAAATAGGTAAGAACATTTCTCATTATTTAGATCACAGTAATTTCTCCATGCCTTCTGAAGTTAATAGTCTTGATGTTAAAAACAGGGGTACATACCCCTCTAGTAAATGTATTAGTTGTAGATATGTTATTATGGAGTTGCAATATATCAATTGCAAACCATTTCAAATTGTTTGTAGGTATGAGTTTAACTCAGAAAGGATAGAATATGCATTAAGAAGCTCATGTGAATTAGTGTGTATAGGGAAAACAAAAACAAAGTTTAAAAAAAGACTTCAAGAACATATTAGGGATATTTATACCAAAGCAGAACACAGTCTAATAGCTGTCCATTTTTATGATAACAACACTGAAAAGTTGTTTTTTACTGTTCTTTGTCCATCTCACTTTAACAAGTTTATTGTGTGGTAACCCTAAACCTTTGCCCCAAACTCCAACCCTGCACATTACCTTTAAAAAAAAAACCTTCTCTAACAGTACCACTAAACTAGATACTCAAAACATAAAACACACATACATTCAAACACACTACTATCCTGTTACCTAAACCTAAATCTAACCAGCCAAAAGTCACACACACATGCACACACATACATACTCCAACCCATATGCACAACATTAAAAGTATCCCCTTAACCAACCCTAACCCTGACCCCCCCAAACACACACACACACACACACACACACACACACACACACACACACACACACACACACACACACACACACACACGCATGCACTCTGACCCATAGACAGCCCATTACCTAATCTTAACTCTTACCCCCACAAACACATACACACACATTTTCAGTAACATTGACGTTCAGCAACATAGATATAGATAAATAGATAGCTATCACTCCAAGAACCCCAGTCCATGAAACTAACATATACCACCATAAGCAGTTTCACCATGGAGACTTCACAGGAAATATTCAGTTTGGTTTATTAGTTAATGCTTTAATCCAATGAACAGCACAGAACCTTTGATGACCAAATCCTGGTTTTGTACCTGGCATGTTGCTGCCACAGTCACACTGTTTCACTAGTGTTCCACCTGTGAATTGATCCTTTCCAGTTGATAAGTTTGAAAGCATAACTTTCACTGTCTTTTCCTCTGTTAAAGCTGTCTAGAGCTATGACAGATTGTTATATATAGCTTGTTATACCTAGATATACAGCATGTTTTTATTTCTTTATACTGGGGAATTATGCCTTAAAGAAGCACTACATATGGATTCATTTATTACTCCTTTAATAAAATAATAAACATAAATATTATCAGATTCACATATTTTATATTTTAATTTAAGAAAATCAGTAGAATATCTTATTTTCTTCTCTCATACTTGAGAATTATGTCATTTAAATTTGTATAAATAAAACTTTTTAAATGTCTCACAAAGGTAAAATAAGCCTGGCTTATTCACAATTTATCATATTTGGTTCACATTATTTAAGCATGACAGTTTCTTCACACACGATTGCCCTTGTTTTATATCATACAAAATTCACAAAAATCCTACAGCAGTAAACTCCAGTAGCTATAACTCCATCCTGAAGTTCTAGTGGCAATGAAGTATCTCAGCTTCATGTTTATTGTTTTTGATGTATCTACAATTATACCATGGTTTGACAGACTGATACCTTGTTACTATCATTCAGACTGCATGTTAACAGAAGAAATATTATATATATCATGTAATGAATGAATGACTGACACTGCCCAAGAAGAAACTTTGCAGTGTGGAGGGTGTGATGGTCACTTCCTGAATTATGTTATGCACTTAGTTCACTTAATAAAAATCAAACTGTAAAATATAAATGTAAAATACATGCTACAAAACAATCAAATAGAAAATAGTAGGTAGTCCAGAGGTGAGTTAAAAATGGAATATCCTTTGTTATAGTAATAATTTCAATAAAGGATATTCCATTTTTAACTCAACTATGGACTGATTTTGATTTTTATTAAGTGAACTAAATGCATAACATAATTCATGAAGTGAACATCTCTCCCTCCACACAGCAAAGTTTATTCTTGTTTTGGACCCAGTATAGGTTGCATACTGTTTTTTTTTCTGAGACTTCAAGGGATACCATGGATTTCTCTTTTTGGAATGAATGAAACTGGCTATCTAATACTTGGGAGTGTATTTCATAACTCTGCAGACAAAATAAGCAAGTAAAATATTTTTCCTTTTATGATTTTAAAACACCTGTTTGTCATGGTGGAAAATAAAACCTGGCCAGGATTCATAGTAAATAACACTGAAGCACAAATCACATAGTACTGATGAGCACCTTATCCACCCGGTGTGCAAATAGAACCCACAGCCTTCTGCATCAAAGGAGAGCATGTGAAAAGTGTGCACTTACAAGACTTTGCTTTATCTGAGTGTACTTTCATTGCATTTGCAGAATGTTGTTTTCTTGTGAAGTCTTTTCTTGGCACATAGGCACATCAGAAATAAGGTAACTGTAGTATAAAAATATTAGTCTCTAGCTCAGAAAGGTGAATGCAATATATTGTTCAGGCCTAATGGCTATTATGTGATATAAAAAAATGAACAAGCACAGGAATCTGTCTAGTTCCAACCTCACCACCACAAGTGTTTAGGAAAAAGTAAAAAGCAGAGAAACTAGTGGTCTTTTGAGCTCAGTCACAATAATTTCCAAAAATCATGAAACCCAGGTAGTGTTAGAAACCAAAAAAACCTTTATTTGTTACAGACAAGCAATCATCAGTAACAAAAAAATCAGAAATAGTTTAACAATGTTAAACATATTAGCTTTTATATATTATAAGTAGGCGTGGAAAATATGTGTATTGTTTAATATTAACCTATTCATGGCAAACAATATAAACAGGACCATAAAAGTGCATTTTAGAACAGCAAGTACCCACCTCCCACACACTACTACTGATTAGATCAAACTAAATCCTAATTAAGGAAACACTACCTATATATTTGCAACCCACATTCCAGGATCAGGTATTAAGGAAACCATAACATATACATAAAAAGATATACATAAAAAGACTTCTGACTAATAAAGCCTTCATCAGGCCTGTGACAAGAACTAAAATCAAGAAAAAACATATGGCTATTTAACCATAAACATAATCACTAGATCACTATAAATATAAAATACATCTGTCTAATAATATCTAGCAAACATCCATCTACGTGTATTAGTGTGCATAAAAAAATTAACAGCTGAGACAGAATTTTGCAATTTTCATGTTTACAGCCCCCCAAAAAATGTTTATATAATGAAAACTAGTAAAAAAAATGCAAAAAATACAGAAAACCGTGCCTGAAATAAACTAGTAATATATAAAAGTGTGTAGGTATGTGCATGGGCATCCACCAGTATGGTAAATGGAGGAATTATAGCAATACTACATGGTAAGAACAGTATATACTGCGGTGGTGGCACTGCGGTAGCATTGTTACCTCATAGCAAGACATTGTCCCGTTCAATTCTCAGCTAGAGCGTCTTCTTTGTGGAGGCATACGTAAATGGGGTGTGCCTTCGTTGAAGGTTGTGCATCAGGGCTGGTAACCCAGTACGTAAAAATCCACTACCAATCATTAGCGGACAAGAGTTCCACTGTGGCGACCCCTAACCGGGAAAAGCCGAAAGACACAAACAAACAAACATGGTAAGAACAGTATGAAAAATGTGTGTTTTGAATTTACCATTTAAATCTCTGGTGTGATGCAATAAATCTAATCAAAGCAGAATTGAGGTTAAAGCAACTAAACATATGGATATTTATATACATTATACACATCATTGTTATTATTATTTAGTATATTATTAGTACATAAAAATATTCCTCAAAAAATTCCCTAAAAACCTTTACAGATTGTGTGGCAGCGTACGTAAATTCAACACACTCCTAATGGACCAATAGTAGTTAAGTACTGGTTTTCTGAATGCATTTAATTTCAGCTGCCAGCATAATTCTTTTTTCTCCAAAACACCACTGACGTCCCTTTCAAGCTCATCCATCTCCACACAGTCCAGAATGATAAATTAAAAAACAGATTTTATGGGGTGTTCTAATAAGTGTTTGGATAAGGCATTTACATTTACTGTTATGTGATCTACATACAATAATGTCCTTGTTATAAGCCATCTAAAGATGCTATAGTCACAATTAAACAGTTAATGTCATTCATTACCTAGCATGTAATAAGATAAACAAAGATCACTGCAGAACCCAGTTGTCGAATATATATCAGTTTGCACATAGCCCATAAACGCATCTTGCCTACAGTACAGATCACTACAGGCATGAGTTGTCTAGGCTTATTTGCATTTAGAGCTTTATAGAAAGCATCATAAATCAAGCAGTAAATGCTATAAAAAACACTTCTACATTCATGCTACTGAATTATATGTCCATGTGGTGGTAGGAGATATCAGCTGGTTGACGTTATAGCCATCTTGTGTGTCTGACCACAGTTTGACTTATCCTGAATTTTGTAACATATGAGTTACATATATTTTGGGGGGGTGCAGAGTTCACTGACCACTATGATGGGATATGTAGTGGGATTTGTCTGCTGATCTGAACTGAATAGATGTTACTGTAAAATGTTTGATAAAGTAGAGCATATTTATTTTAACTGCATTAACTAAATGCCCGTGTCAGGTGAACATAGAACATTTTATTTTTGTTATTTTGCAATGTACTTCCAGCCTTAGATTCAAGCTTCTGCCAATCAGCTGTATAATTTTCCCAAACTGGCTTAAATATATCAACTGTATGATTAGCATTCCTGAGGTAAGTATCATTAAATTCAGACCTCAAATGATAATGTCCTAGTTATGTTCAATACCCAGTCATAATATTCTACATATATATGTATATATATATATATATATATATATATATATATATATATATGTGCCATAGGAAGTTCCAATATCTTCTTAAAGAATGCCACCTCTGTAGGGAATGCAGAACACTACTTCTTCAGTCTTTATTTGCACACACAATTTTTTGTATACATCCCTTTTTCCTACTTTTTTACTGTTATCTCTATTATATTAAAATTTGACTGTATATTAATCAGACTATTGAAACAATGAATGCAACAATCTGGGATGGCTTTAGTTCTGTTGTAATTAAATGGATACATGTTGGCCCACTGAAAGCAGTGTTGGCAAAAGTTAAAAACTTGAAAAACATTCACTGCAGCTATTAAATCAGGTCTTCCTGCTGCCTTGCAGTGTCCTCCTCCCTGATTTGCTCATCTCCTGGCCTCTCTTTTTTGCTTTCCCACCTGTCCCCTCGAGGGATTACAGCAGATAAACTAACTGAAGAGCTATGGAAGGGCTGCAGCAGGAGCACTACTATTTGAATAAACTGTTAACTAAAGGTTCAGACAAGTGCAGTGGTGCCTCCATACATGTAACTGCATTTGTTTTAACACTTGAAGAAGCAGTTGTCAGGGAACAGGCAGCATTCCTATGGGATGGGGTTATTTTTCTTTTCCCTTTTTTGCTACCCCTCCTGACATTTATATGTAAGCTACAGTGTGCATAGCATACGCTTACTAATGTCCTTTTGTTGACAACAACAGCATTAACAATGACAAAAACTGTCTGTCTGCAGACGGTGCCCAGTCAATGTGTGTAAGGACGAGCACAAAAAATTCAAAGGAATGCTTTCCCAAAGTGTCATCCATGCACCCACTAATTATCCCGAAGGGTAGCTGGGTCCCCGTTAATGTTTCGTGTAGGTCCCAGGGAGGCTATCACTCTACCACACCACCTGTTTTCAGTTTATTTTTCTCATTACACTGCACAGAGTTACACTTAAAGACTGTTGATTCTGATGGACACTGATGCAGCATAAAGTTAATATTTCAACTGTCCTGCTGCAGAGCCTCCCTCCTTACCTTGATATCCTCTCCCAATCTGCTTCTTAATATGTACATTTTTTTGCTTTCCTCCTCTTTCTCCTTCTGTATTTTTCTTTTGTTTCACCTTTTCCTCTATAGATTTACACTGTTGTTGCCTTCTATTCCCCTCACAATATGTGCTGGTATTCTGTAGACATTTGTCTGTGTTTCCATCTGGTCCTACCCACTGCTGCATGTTTCTCTGATCCTGCATCAGATGTATATAGAAATATTCACAGTCTTGAAACCACATGTTGTATATATTTTTTAAAGATGGAAGAATTCATAAAGGCTGCCATAAAATGTACACATCATGTATACCTTAAGTAACCTTTCTAAATGAATAGATAGGAAAAGCATTGTGATAGGCCACCTATGACTTCAGAAAATGACCTTGAGGTGTACACATATCAAACAAATAAGTAAAATAGTATACTGCATACAACTATGGCTACTAAGCTCCATAGAGATGTACCCAATATTCATCACTTGTTGAACTCCTGATGCACCAGGTCAAAAGCCAAGTTATTTATTTACTTAGTTGTTTATTTTGTTAACTGGGTTGGCAGGTATTTCCACAGATTTATAGTTACTACCTAACCATGCAAGCAGGCAAAACTGTATTCCTAGTAACACAAATCAGTGGAAAGTAAATAATAAACATAGCTCATAGAAATACATAATTAGAATAATTATGAGAAATGTAAAGTAGAATATAGCTATGTCAAACCCAGAGCTGTTGGACATGCTACACTTAAAGAAATCCCAATCTCTCCGAAACACATGCTCCAGGGACCTAAACCTTGTCAGGACAATAAACAGAACATGCTGGAGGGATAGATTCTTGTCCCAGAGACTTCCCATACTCTGTAACAAACTACCCATTCATGTCAAGCAAACTTCCTCATTGACCCTCTTTAAGAAAAATCTTGACGACTGGATGGGAAATAGAAAATTCACCCTAGGGATCATTTCTGTGGCACTGCTTGACAGGGCCACAGGAAAATCATTTTCTTGGGTGGCGAAAGCCAGGGAACCTTTTTGGCTAGGCTTATATAGGCCCCAGGGCCGATAGCCTAGTACCTGCCTATGAACCTATGAACCTATAACATATGAGAGAACACACAGCAATACAGTATGATTTGCATTGAGAATCGCAGATGACAATATTCAACAGAACAGTGAACAAAATAACTGCAAAATTAAAACATGAATGAGCCAATAAATTAATGGCAGACTTTAATGGTGGACACATGTAGAAAACCAGAAGACAATCTGGTGAGGAAGATTTGGGACAGACAGGAAGAAGGTAAGAGGAAGCGAGGATGTCCAGCAAAGAGGTGGATGGGTTGTGTGAAAGAAGATCTGCGACAGTCAGGCATGAGTGTTGAAGAAGGCAGGAGTGTGGCACTATATCTAGAGAGTTGGCGACAGTTAACATGATACCCCGACCCCATGTAGAAAAAAATATGGGAAAAAGGTGCTGATGATGATGATGATTTCATAAAGTTAAGCATTTTGATTCTCCAGTTAAAGCATAAGAACTCCATCAGACTATTTGAAATATGCTCAATAGTCTGAGTAGTGCACTTGGAAATCTTGCATATCTCTAAATTAAAATACATTGAAGAAAATGTTGACAATACTACAGAAGAAAATGTATTCCTTACAATAGTGCAAAAATTTTGTGTTCAAAGGTTACTTTGCAGTATAAGATCTCATTATTACAG
Source organism: Protopterus annectens (assembly GCF_019279795.1). Lineage (NCBI taxonomy): Eukaryota > Metazoa > Chordata > Ceratodontiformes > Protopteridae > Protopterus > Protopterus annectens. The sequence continues at coordinate 68,416,949 of NC_056744.1, read as the reverse complement.
TTCAGTATTTGTTAATATTTGATGCTGTTATTCAGTTAGTAAGAATAGAGCTGGAGACAATGGTCCTCCCTGCCTTATGACCTTGCTAAGTATGAAAGGAGGCTATATAAATGAGCATAAGAGTACTTAGTAAAGGTGACTGTTGTATGGCAATTACTGCTCGATGCCCCCCCCCCCCCGGAGGTCAAACCTTTCTAATAATATAAAGACATAATCCCAACCTTTATGGAATCAAAAGCTTTTTCGTAATCCACCAGCACAGCTACTACTGGTTGGGTATATCTCTTAACTCCTTGGAAATATATCAACAGAGATCGGTGTGATCTGTATTTACCCAACCTTTTATAAAGCCAGCCTGTGAGTGGTGAATGAGTGAGGGTAAGACTTTATAGAGCCTATTAGCCAAACTCTTTGCATATAAATTCACATGTACATTGACAAGTGATTTGATCAATATTTCTCCACCTTTTCTGGGTCTCTTCCTGGCTTAGGTAAGACCATAATGCTCAGTCATCTGAGGAAAACATGAAGAGATCCCAACTTCTTAAACACATTCAAAAGTGAACCCAATGTTGGGGACAATTGTCAGTGCAACATTTTATAAACTCCAGCAATAATCCTTTCCAGACTTAGAGCTTTACCATTTGGGTAGGTCATGATGCCAGCGTGATCTCTCCTTTAGTAATGACCCCCTCTAGCCTGTTTAACCAGCCCTTACCCCCCACCTACAAAGTTTTGGCTCCAGTATAAATTTTTATATATGCTTACTTCTGGCTTTCCATGGCTGGGGAGGAAGTTAAAGCATACAGGGCAAATAATACTGCCACAGAGTGTTATTTATAAATTTTGGTCCAACACAAGGGAACCCCCTACCAGCAAGTAATTAATTCTAACTCCGGCCTTCATATTTCAAGTATAAGGAGCCCCCATCAGCCAAAGCCCCCATCAGCCAAAGATGTGTCTTACTTTTTTATTAGCCTTATCTTTTTGTTATGTTTGTTTTATCCCTATATCCTGATTTCTGACATTCATTATAGAAGCTGGATTTTAGGTGCACCATCTCCCTTACCAAAGAGTCAAATCTGTCCATTACAGCCCTAGATTCAGACCTAGCACTACTTGGCTGCAATCTATGCTAAATGTTTCTAAGGTTGAGATAAAAGATACCAAGAAGCCTGGGGAGTTTTGATTCAGGCACTATACTGATCTCAGTACTATCCTTCTGTTTGGTATGGGCAGAGACAATAGTACCCTTCTTCTCTATCTGTACCTCTCCACTGTACAGACTTTTGCAGAATGTCCAGATTTTTGTCTCATATTGTTGGTCTGTTCCTCATAAAATTTGTTATTTTCTGGCAAATCACTGAAGATTAAAGTCAGTAAATAATAACATGCATTTGAGCTTCAGACATCATATCCTGCAGAAAGTGCACTCATGAGCCCTGTTATTCTGCAAACTTTCTAAGTTTATAACAGCAACCTTTAGCATTTGTCCCTAGTTTTTGGCCTTTGTACACCATTATGTTAGGCTTTGCCCAGATTTTTTTTCATTAAGAGGTTGAGAAGTATTGTAAGACAGTCCTGAATATCCCAGTATAAGGCTTTATTCAAATTATAGCCACTCCTTTCTGGAGACAAGACCTTGTTACTATAAATATTCACATGTTGTTAGGTATGCAGCATACAATGTCAAGTGTACAGAAGTGATATAGACAAAAAGTGCAGTATTTAAGATTTGTACACCACCAACTTCCCACATAAGCAGCTACCCTATAATGCATTAACATGATACAATTGTTCTACATTATATATATCTCCGAAATATGAAATTAAATATATAGCACACATGGTAATTAAACTCTTATGCCTTATTATATATCTAGTAAATAGTATATATTGCTTCCCTAAAAACTAAAATTACACTGTCCTTTGTTTATGTATTAGGGATAAGTCCTTTCACTATAGATAAATGCTCTTTAACTACTTTGATTTGTATACAGTTTATAACCCATTTTAAAATGTGTCAGTTGTGCATACCGAGTAAGGGGAAGATTACCGTAATGCAAATGTGACATGGTTTGAAAATTCAATTCTGGAGGGCAGGAAAAGGATGAAATTAATAAACATCATGATGGCTTCTGCTTCCCTAAGTGAGGACAGAGGTCCTAAAAGTCCGTGGTCCTAGCTGAGCTAAAATTTCAAGCTGCTGTAGCTAATTCTGTAGTATTAGGGAAATCAGTAACAGCTACGTCAAATAGATGTCAGGGAAGGCAAAGACAATGCAACAAATAAAAAAGAAAATCGGAGAGCAGTAACGATTATTTCAAAATAGCAAGTGCAGCCTATAAAGCAAGCAGAAAATAATGCTTCTGAAGTACACTGTAGATAAAATCAGTTATATTGTAGCACCGTTCCTGCAGGAAAATCATAATACTCCCACTATTGTGAATGAAATTTGCATAACTATGGCACCAGACCAGGCAGATTTATAGAAGTACAACTACTTCTAGATGGAAGGAGGTAAGAAAGGAGGCAATGTGAAAAAAATGTTTATAAATGCTTCTGAAGTACACTGTAGATAAAATCAGTTATATTGTAGCACAGATCCTGCAGTAAATCACAATACTCCCACTACTGTGAATCAAACTACAAAACTATGGCACCAGACCAGGTATGATGTGCAAGTACAGTCACTGCTAGCAGTAAAGAGATGCAAAAGGCAGGAATTGTGAAATAGTTACTATGAAAGATACCTACTGCAGCACATGCATCCATAAAAAATAAATATTCTGGTTAGCTAAGTCACAGTACTGATCCACTACAGTTAAATATACTAGATGTTGTCCAACCTATTTTGCCAGTATGATATCAATGGATAACACAACGTCCAAAATTCCATCTACTCATAAAATGCATAGCTGTTCAAAGGATGACTGATTTATCTTCCTGTAAATGAGAAGTATGCTCCATTAGGTTGTGCTTATGGCTTCTAATTAATAAAAAAGGAAAATCATCAAATACAGATACAGCATTACAGCCTTACCTCAACAGTTCTCAAGGGGTCTATATCAGAACATCGAAGTATTAAAACTTCGAATGTTCTGATATCGAACACTATTCAGCAAACACTAAGAATAGCGAAACTGCAGAACAGCGAATTCTTTCCTTGGGAAAGAATTTGGTTGGCCGTTTCTGTGGCTTCGCTATTCTTAGCGCTATGGTGGAAAGTTAAGGGTTTGGTTCAGGTAAGTGTGCGATTGTTTGTACGTTAGGGTTAGGGGCGGGTTAAGTGAGTTAGATTTAGGGCGCGGGTTAGGCGTGTGTGCGATAGTGACAGACTTTAGGGTTACGGGCGGTTTAAGTGAGTTAGGGTTAAGGCGCAAGTTAGGTGAGTGTGTGATAGTGACGGACCTTAGGGTTAGGATTTGGGTTAAGGTAAGTGGGTAGATAGTAGTGTATGTTTAGTTTAGTGTAGCGTTAGATGTAGGAATTTAAGTGCATGTGTGTGGTTGCCATTTGTTTGATGTGCTTGTGTTGTGTGTATGTGTTTCAGAGCAGCAAATTTTTTCCATGGGAAAAAATTTGCTGTTCTGAATGTTTGATATTTTCATGTTTAGATGTTTTGGGGCCGATGAAACAGCATTCGCTATTTTCATCTTTTGATAACGTGATATAAACACGTTCTCAAGCACATGCACAGATGACCTAGCTAGAAAGAGCCCTGATAAAACAAAGAAATGTATGAAAAAGGCATTTACAAACTGTCTTTCTTCAAAGAATCAATAGATATATATCAATTAACCATGAACAGTTGACAATATTTACCACACTCAATAACTAATAATACTGACGCTACCGGCGCATTCAAGAATAACAAAGAGACCTCATTTTGTTACTTGTCTACACATATTAAAACCATAGTTTCATAGTACCAACACTTGAATGTGGCACATGAGTCTTTAGTTTGATATTTCTTTATGAAAAATATCAGTTTTCAGGACAAAGAATGCGCTCATCCAGTGAAAAAATGTTTTCACTTTATTAACAAAATAAAATCTTGTAGACTTTTCATTGTTCTTATTGTTTGATATATTAAGTTGTTTAAATATCCAATATTATATTTTTTTTGCAATATTAGATAAAAGTCAAAAAATAACTTTTCCTCTTAAATATCTGGATATTTGATTATGTTCACAATCTTGCAAAACACAACTGCTGAAACTAGGACTGCGATGCAAAAAGAGACATATAATATCCCTTAATGCCAAGAAATGTACCCATGAATTACCACATAGGTGGCAGCACACTAAACACTGAAAGTATGATAAGAGACTTAGGGACACAGGTAGACAGTGGTCTCACCTTCGATAACCACATCTCCACAACAGTCAAGAAATCCTTCTATGTGGCACACCTGATCACTAAGGGCTTTTCATCCAGAAAAAAGGAGGTCATTGTCCCACTGTACTCATCCCTCATTACAATGCTCTGTTTGGTATGTACCTCACAAGACATCTGCAACAGCTGGAAAGGCCACAGAAATACCTCACTAAAAGAATCACAGGCCTAAAGCAGATGCCCTATGCTGACCGTCTAAAAAAACCCCAGCTATACTCTGTGGCATATCGTCTACTCAGAGGCGATCTCTGTTTAACATACAAGGCCATGTCAAAACCTGAGCTGATAGACATGCTCCACTTAAAGAAATCCCAATCCCTCAGAGCCACATGCTCCAAGGATCTAAACCTTGTCATCACAATGAACAAAACATACTGGAGGGATAGGTTCCTTACCTAGAGACTCCCCATACTCTGGTATAGACTGCCCATACATGTCAAGCAGAGCACCTCCTTGGCCCTCTTCAAAAGGAACTCTGACGATTGGATGGGAAATAGGAAATTCATCCCAGGGATCATGTCAGTCACCCTGCTAGACAGGGGTCCAGGGGAGTAAATATTGTGCAAAGAAATATCCGGGGAATTGTTTGGCTAGGCTTGTATAGACCCTAGGGCCGATAGCCTAGTACGAACCTATGACTCTATGAACCTATGAACCTATGTGTTTGATAAGGAATTCTTTTATGTTTTCCTTACACTTCCTGGACTGCAGTCCTTTAGTGTGTATTTCACCACTGGAATCAGCAAGACAGCAATTTCTCCAATGTTGATCAGGTTTTTTGCTGAAATATGAAACAAAAGTGATAGAGACATGGTTGCATTCATCCAAAATTGGTTGTTTATGTAGTATTGTATATGCTGACATTTGTACTGTTGGTTCTTCTGTATTGGAAAGACCAAACATACTCTATGGATGAGATTATAAGAGCTCTTGTTGTTGCGTCTTTCGGCTTATCCCGGTTAGGGGTCGCCACAGCGGAACCCTGGTCCGCTAATGTTTGGTAGTGGATTTTTATGTGCCGAGTTACCAGCCCTGATGCACAACCTTCTACGGAGACACACCCATTCACTCATGCTCCACACAGAAGATGCTCTAGCTGAGAATCGAACGCGACAACGTCTTGCTGTGAGTCGACAACGCTACCGCAGCACCACTACCGCGGGTCATTATAAGAGCTCTTGTTTGATATAGAAATAAAAAATATGAATTATGTTTTATTTAACCACACTTTAGATTGTTCAAATGCAAGTAACTTCAAATTTACTATATTAGAGAAGGTAGTAAAAAACCAAAGAAGGGGACAGTGGGAAGCCAGAACTGAATTTATTTATTTATTTATTTGACATTCGTTTACTTGGAAGGTCTGACTAGGTTAGGAAAAATCTATTTTCAGTGGAGGCCCAGGGTGAAAGCTCCAGTTACATACAGACATGTAAAATCTTTATACAGATAACATAAAAATTCCAAGAGTTACAAGTACATACAGATGTGTAAAAATAAAACTTTATACAGATATCTACAAATTACCTGTGTTACAGGTAAGCAGAAGGTAACTATTCAAGTAATTGATATTGACATGCAAGTAAATGACACAAAGTGAATAGAATACAGATGAAGAGAGAGTGAGGTCAGATCTGGAGAAGAGATTAGCTTGTATCAGAGCAAGGACACAGCCAACAGATGATCATATGTTGTTTCAGTACAGTTTCAAGGCAGGTAGGTTAGCAGTAGTTCTCACAGTAAGTGGGAGAGAGTTACATGCTTTTGCAACACAGTGGGAGTACAGGCTTTGTCCAGCTATCTTAGAGGGTTTGTATATAGAGAGAAGCTCTTTATCTGTAGCCTAAGTGTTCTGGTTGGGATATAAGGTGTAATGATGTTATTTAGGTCTGGTCAGGCTGTGGTTTTGTAGACCAAGTTATGGAATGTTAGAAGCTGGGTGTAAAGTAGGTCATTGGGGAATAGCCAGTTTAGTTTTTTAGTGACAGGCAGTGATGGGTTTTAGTTTTTGAGTTGGTGGCAAACTTGGCCACTTTATTATAGCAGAGTTCCATTTTGGATCTAGAGGAGGTCTGCAGATTGGTGCAGGAGGGCAGAAGGAATGTTTTGGCAAGGGTGGTTTTGGAAGAAGAGGTATGTGTGTGTTTGTTTCTGTAAAGTCTGTCAAGTTTCTGGTGAGTTTTCTTTATGTTTTGTTGAATGTGAAGATTAAACTTAAGGTGTCTGTCCATGACTATACCCAGTAACTTAGTGTATTGGACAATTTCAATGGTGGTGTTGTCAGCAGAGAAAATTTTAAAGTTGTTTCGATTGGTAGTACAGTTCTTTGGCTGAAAAAGAAGCAGTTTACTTTTTTGGGGATCGAGGAATAGTTGGCAGTTTGTAATCCAGGATTCAACAGCAGAGAAACTTTGTTGAGTATTGAAGAGAAGCTAGGGTAGTGTATGAGAGGTACAGATTATTGTGGAATTGTCAGCATATTGGATGAGTGTTCCACTAGTAGATGCTGTAGAGAGGTCATTAGTAAAAATACTGAAAATAAGTTGTTCTAGGATGGATACCTGTGGGACTCCAGTGAAATTTACTAGAAATGGGGAGATAACATTTGGCCATTTTACAGATCGTTTTCAATTGTGTAAATAACTGTGGAATCAATTTAGTGTAGGAGGGGTAATTCCTAGGTTAGAGAGCTTGTTCAAGAGTAAAGAGTGAAACACGGTATCAAATGCCTTTGAGAAGTCAAGAAACAGTGCAGATATATAGCAACATTTAATAAATTAGTGTGGCAGTTATGGCCGAATGCAAACACATCCCAGGCTTGAATGACCAAGTTTCCCTTAACAGCATTTTGAATTTGTTGTGATCTGCAGAACTTTAATACAGTTTGTAAGCATTATATAACAGAATTTCTTATAACTGATTGTTCATTCATTATTTTTCAATATTAATATTTCTATATTTGATACAGTTTATAAATTCATGAATTAATACAGCCATACATTTTAAACATTTTAATTATTTTATTTATTTATTTGAAGTTTGTTTGCCAGGATAATCCATTGGACCGAATGAGCCCATTTTCAATGGAGTCCTGGGGAGAAAAGCTCCAAAGATACAATATCAAAAATATCAAAAATACAAATAAGAATGAAGTAAATTATAATAGGTAGAACATAACATCTACTGTTTGATAAGTATCACAGTAGTACATATAAGCACAAGATAGTATTTAGAAAAACAGGAAAAGGAACAGAACCGCAATACAAGAATAACAAATAAGTTTACAATTTTTAATTTCTATATTCACTAATAAATGTAAGGAGAGAAAGTATTAGTTAAGATTCTAGTTAGTAGGTGTGCACAGATAGTATTTACATAAGTGGTTAACTATAGTAGGAGTGTTCCTGTGGAAGGGAAGGGATTATAGATTAAGGAGTGTGTAGTAGCTGGAGGAATTTATGCAGGGTGGGTACAGGAGCATTCCCAGAGAGAAGATAGGTGTGAATGGAGGAGAGATTTAAAGATAGGAAAGCTGCTGCTTAATATATTTCATACTTATATTATTTATTTATTAAGTATGAGACAGTTGCATATATACACTAGTATCAATGCAAGTATTCAAAACATATTTTAAATGTATTGTAAGCTGGTTTTCATGGGTTCAAAATACGCTTAAGCAATTTATATACAGGTTCTTGTATTTTGGTATAACTTAATAAATAGTTTCTTCTTAAAGGATTATTTTATTTATGATCAATTAAGTGTTCACATGATGTATCTGAGGGTTTATATTGTGTGAATGGCAGAGGTGCACTATTTCTGATTAAGTTCTCTGTATCTATTTGTTTTGGATGAAAATATTAAACTAATAAATCATGAGTGGATTTATTGGTGCATGTTGGTAGATTTATTTCCGTATTTGGCTCTGCTGTTGTGGAATATGTCTATTTTACTTGAAAGTTAGGCCAAAATTTATGTATATATCTCTATAGAAATTTACTGCATTGTATTAAATTACTATTTTTGAAGATATTCTTTAGGTACTGTTTGATTACTTTAGTAAATTCACTCATGTTTATACTGTTAATCTAAATGTTTTGAACCTATGCATTGGTATGTTTTGCATTCTGTATATAAGCTAGCCCAGAATATAGTCGTATACAGTGCATTGCATAGTAATCAGATATACTTTCTGTGTATAGAGTTGTACCTTGTTAGTTACTTATTATAAATGTTTTAATTTTTTTATAAAGTTCAATAAAAAGTTATTTGGAAAAATTCAGATAATGAATGCTGTTAACAAGCAGTGTAATTCAGGTCAGGGTTTAAGTCACATATCTCTATTTTTTTATCATATTACACTGAGCAAGTCACCTAACTAGTTCATAACACATAGTTCACCCACAAAGAGAAGTGTCTGCATCTAATTGGTCATATCTGGTTTAACAAACACAAACGCACACACACACAAAATGTTTTCAAAAGTATCATAGTATATTATTGTTATAGTGTATTGTTATAAAGATGAAAATGTATAAAAAGTTCAAAAATATTGCAGTTCTTTGTTAAAGAAATAGTACTTCTTTAATATTCTACACACTGAGCTCCTGTCCAAGAAACATAAGAATAAGTTTCAATTAAATTGCACAAAGTCTACACTAATGCATTGTGATAAACTCAGTTTGTCCAAAGAATTAAAAAAATTAGATATAGAGATGAATAACAAATACATTTCTTCCAAACAGCATTGTATGTAAAGTTTGGCTACCATCACAAGATTATCTATGCTTCCAGTAGCTACCAAAAGCAGACTCTAACTAGCTAATACTGGTTCTTGATATGTATATTTCATGCAACAAGGTAGATAAGACAAAGGAAAAAAAATGGCTTAAAGGAGCAAATTTCTATTTATATTATATACTACAGCAATCATAATTTGCTTCCCAAATGCACAATTGTTTAAAGTATTCCCTTTCAAATATTAATAGAGAGAGAGAGCTTCTTTTTTGACTGCATTTTATTTTCTTAAGAATGTTGTGCCTTTCGGCTTTTCCCGGTTAGGGGTCGCCACAGTGGAACTCTGGTCCGCTAATGATTGGCAGTAGATTTTTACGTGCCGAGTTGCCGGCCCTGACACACAACCTTCAACGAAGGTACGTCCATTCACGCATGTCTCCACACAGAAGACACTCTAGTTGAGAATCGAACATTACAACGTCTTACTGTGAGGTGACAATGCTACCGCACACCACCACCGCAGTATAAATACCATCGTTGCTTATGCAGCATGCATACATCTTTTTGCACAAAGCACATATTTATCTATGACCTGTTGTGTTGTAAGCAGATTCAAATGGGAAAAAAGCTGCAAAGCACATTGCTTCTGTTTGTCATTTTGTGATATATAGCAACTGTTTAAGAACTAGGTTATACAGATCCAACTACTTACAAAAAAATTTGAAAACTTAGTTTGTTAACCTCTACTTTAGTGAAGTTCAGAGAATTATAACTGGAAGGTCATTAGATTGTGTTGATTAATGTCTTGAATATCAGTGCTGCCTAGGTCACACATTGAGTCCCACATTAAAGTCAAAGAAGTGAAAAGAGGTGAATTTTATTTTTTTTCTCACTTTGTTCCTATATATATATATATATATATATATATATATCTTCTAGTTCTTTTGGATAACGTTTCATACTACCTATCTATATCAAACAAAGCTCCTCATTAGCACTCTTCAAGAAAAATCTTGATGATTGGATGGGAAATAGGAAATTCACCCCAGGGATCACCTCTGTGGCTCTACTCGACAGTGGCACAGGAAAATAATTTTCTTGGGTGGCAAAAGCCAGGGTACCTTTTTGACAACTGCTGAAACGAATAGTTGTAGGAAGGAACGAATAAGAAATAATTGGCACACTTGCGCTATCTTCTCTTACAACAAAGAAGCATGCGTGTACAAAGCCAATGAAATTTAATGAAAAGCGGCTCACAATAACACACTCCTAGCGGATATAGTTCTTTCATTAATACATGCTAAATTGTTAAAATTGAAACGTTAGTTAAGCGCTTTCACCTAATCCTATAGGCTTCCTCAGAACTAACAAAGTTTCAAACAAAGACCATTTAAATAGACTTAATGGCGCGAAAACTCTTGCCATTGTTTAAAGCCATACTAACATATAAATCGTTAATGCTTTCATTACATACACTTTATAAACATTTACTAGTTAAATACTTATTCTCAGTCACTAATAACTGTAGGTAAAATTCATTACTACATACCTAAAGCATAAATCATAATGACAGTATAAGGGACTGATGAATATTTTATTATTTTTCATGATAGTAGTATATCTTTTCTAACAACCCTTGCTGGTTTACTATATGTATTAACTCTTAATGTCAATTGCCTTAATATGGGTAATTATTAAAAACTGTTGAAAATCTATTGAAAGCTCTTTGTTGTAGCTTGGACAGTATTATAAATGTGTTTTAAAGGGCAGGAAAATGTATATAAATGTAATTTGTTGAAAATAAAATAAAAATAAAGTAAAGTTAAAATTAGCGAAAAAGAATAGGCTGGAAGTATTAAAATAAGCATTTTATGAATGGATGAATATTTTGAGTCATATAGGAATGTACAGAATTCTTTTAAAAATGTGTAAAATTAAGAATCCGTTAAAAAATTTTTTAATATATCAATAAAAATTTTTATATATAATTTATTGTATCTTAATAATGAATTGGGATAAACCTATTACTATATACTTTTGTTGTGTTTAAATAGTAATCAATTGACTCTAAAAATAGTGTCTTACTGGATAAACTATGCGGTTCTGTATAATGTTAATAAATATTTTTAAAAATTTTTTAAAAAAATTGGTTTAATTATGCGACAATAAATATGTTATAAAATGTGTTAAAAAATGTGTTAAAAAATTCTTCTTTTAGTGTTATATTCCTGTTTTTGTTTTTGAATATTTTTTTACCTATTGTTATTTTTGTTTTTGTTTTTGTTCAATCTCAGAATTGTGTATAGATGACTTTTCTGATGAAATACCCTCCAATAATGACCTGTTATAATCTTAGTAGAGGTTTGACAGCTATCGATTCATTGAGACCAGGTACAGTGGCTGCATCAGTAAATAATTGCCACCAGATTTCCTTAAAACTCAAAAAATCTTTGCGATTGTCTCCTCCCAACCTAGGCTTAATGTGTTCCAAAATTCCAAAAGAGAATACATGATCAGCATTAAGCCTAGGTTGGGAGGAGACAATCGCAAAGATTTTTTGAGTTTTAAGGAAATCTGGTGGCAATTATTTACTGATGCAGCCACTGTACCTGGTCTCAATGAATCGATAGCTGTCAAACCTCTACTAAGATTATAACAGGTCATTATTGGAGGGTATTTCATCAGAAAAGTCATCTATACACAATTCTGAGATTGAACAAAAACAAAAACAAAAATAACAATAGGTAAAAAAATATTCAAAAACAAAAACAGGAATATAACATTAAAAGAAGAATTTTTTAACACATTTTTTAACACATTTTATAACATATTTATTGTCGCATAATTAAACCAATTTTTTTAAAAAATTTTTTTAAAAAATATTTATTAACATTATACAGAAC
>NC_056744.1:68377411-68399911 GCF_019279795.1 Protopterus annectens | reverse complement strand
TGGGGGGGGGGGTTGGGAGGATTTCCAAGGTGATTAGTTTGTGGTTAGATCTAACCAGGGAGGAGCTGACTATTGGTGTAGAGCAACAGTCGCCCATGTTAGTAATGACCAGGTCAATAAACAACCCTTGCAGGTCTCAAACCCAGGACCCTGCACACCATAACCAAAGCAATTTACCAGTAAGCCACCTTAGATGTATATCCAGAAGGTAATAACTTTAAATCAGGATCATATCCAAAACCAGTTTTAAGCTTCTTGGATATATTACCCAATGTCAGTAAAAACAAAAGGAGTTAACAAGTATACTGATTAATTTTACTGAATATTTATCCAGAGTGAACACATGAAAAGGAAACAGTGGAGCTAACAGACTATGAATCTCAGATAACCAAGGTTTTTTTTTGCAACAGCACTAGCTGCATTTGTTTTCTTTCCTTTGTAAACTACTTATTGTACTAAGACGTGCAATCATCTAAACAGTGGGTGGACAAAAAGATAAGTGGGGAGAGAGAGGAAAATAATTGCTACAAACCATTGGTCACTTACATCTTGGTCTTACTACCTGAAAAAAAATCAGCTTTCATTCTGACAGATTAACACTTGCAGGTATTACATTCCACAGTACTGGCTCATGACACACCTTCCTGAGCCAAGCAGTGCAGTCAAGCAGGGTATCAGATTAACCCCCAACCAAACCATGTGTAAGCTGTGGGATAAATAAAGGAAAAGCTTATTTGTTCTAAAAAGGTGCACAACAGAACACAGTTGTGTAGTATGCCACCCTGCCGTACAACCATGGATGTAGTTTATTTTTTGTGTATCCTAAATTCATGAAATATTGTTATTTCATCACTGCTGTTAGGCAAATAAATACATTATCACAACACACAACAATACACGCTTATTGTGCAGTCACTATAAAAGTATGGATGCTGTGAGTGTTATCCCCCTTTTCTAAGGAGATCTTGGACAATAGCTAACTGTAGGTTACCTGACTGTATAGAACATCATCCAAGTTGACAGTCACATGACAGAGTTCATTAGTACATACCTTGTTAGGAGCACTTATTTTTCCCTCTTGTACCAGTAGTCAGTTGTCACTATATTCAGTTCTACTTTTTTAACTGTGCAGTACAATTCTAAAACATCTAGAGACAAAAAAAGTTCACTTTCGCTCTGGAAGCGTACCAATATGTACATTGCAGATACAGCATGGGGTTTTATGGTTATCTATTAACAATATGCCGTTAAAAATACAGCATGAGGCGCTATTAATATACAAACTGAGTTTTAACATCCATGAGTGTGAATCCAATTCACCTTTCCTAGGTTCTTCACTTGATGCCACAGGGTATTTGCTGTAGCAAACATTAACCACGCATACAGTGTTAACCTGTTTCCTCCTTAGTTCCTGCAGCATCCATGTGCAAGGCTTCTCATTTTGACTAGCAGCATGAAAAGTGTATTTCACAAAGATGCTGCTGTTGGATGGGGATTTTGTATGTACAGCCTGTTTTAACACAGATTGTTGTTTACAATTTCCTGAAGACTTCTGTGAAAAAGTCAGGATGAATGAAGTATAAGATCACACTTGTTCTGCACTAAGGTGCTACGAGTGCATATTATTTTCTCATACAGTTCAGTGAGAGGTACTTATTTTGCTAATGGACAGGTGGGTTGATCAAAATGGGATGTGGGCCAAAGACAAGCTTCCTGAAATACATACTGTGTAAAGCAGTAAAGTATGTGGAGATTTGTATTTCACAAGGGAAAGGAGGTACACACAGCCTACTTAGACCTCGCTAAGGCCTTCAACACCATTCCCCATTCTGGTATTATAGACAAGCTCACCAGCCTGAACATAAACCCCTACGTCACAAGATGGGTTGCCAACTGGCTCATAGACAGAACCCACATGGTGAAAGTTGTGGGAGCTAGGTCCGACTCTTAGCCGGTTACAAGTGGTGTTCCCCAGGGCTCAGTCCTAAGATCCCTCCTGTTCGGCATATACTTTTCAGAGGTACAGGCAAGCACAGGAGGACTATGGCTGACCAAGTTCGCAGACGACTGCAAACTAGGGGCTATAACTGACTCTCCAGCTGACACAGACATCCTCCAAATGGGTCTCACTGAGATGGATAACTAGTGTCAAAATCATGGCCTCAAGCTAAATGCCAAAAAGTGCATAGTCATCCCCTTTGGAAAAAAACAAAGTACCCACAAACTACCACATAGGTGGTAGTCCCCTAAATACGGAAGACTTAATAAGGGATCTGGGGACCCAAGTAGATAGTAATCTCACCTTTGATAATCACATTGCCGAAGTGGTTAGAGAATCCTTCTACGTGGCCCACCTAATCACAAAAGGGTTCGCATCCAGATCAAAAAAGGTCATTGTGCCCCTCTACTCATCACTCATCAGACCCATCATAGAGTACAATGCCCCATTTGGGATGTACCTTACAAGACACCTGCAACAGCTGGAAAGACCACAGAAGTACCTCACCAAGAGGATCACTGGCCTCAAACAGATGCCCTATGCAGCTCGACTGAAGAAACTCCAGTTGTACTCGGTTGCATACCGCCTACTCAGAGGTGATTTCTGCCTGACATACAAGGCCATGTTCAACCCAGAATTGATGGACATGCTCCACCTAAAGAAAACCTTATCCGCTCGAGCCACATGCTCAAGGGATCTAAACCTCACCACAACAATAAATAGGATGTGCTGGAGGGATAGATTCCTGTCCCAGAGAATTCCCATGCTTTGGAACAAGATCCTAATCTACATTAGGCAGAGCTCCTCACTAACACTCTTCAAAAGAAACCTTGAGAGGTGGATGGGAAACAGAAAGTTTACCTCAGAGATCATTTCAGTGACTTTGATGGACAGAGGCACAGGGAACTAATCTAAGGGGGGCAGCGAAAGCCAACACATTCTGGCTAGGCTTATAAATGCCTTCGGGAAGATAGCCTAGTACCAACCTATGAACCTATGAACATGAATCTTTGTATTTTTTCAGGCAAGACAGATATTCAGTAAGGACAAACACAGTCATTAATAAGACAGGCTACACTGAAAATTAATTAAACAGGCAATATAATAAAATAATAGGAGTCACTTTTAGAACTAGCCTTGTAGGACAAGGCAGTATGAAGGACAGATCGATCAGGGGGTGGCACAGGGAAGTGGATCACTTTCCTTTAAGAAGTATAAGCTTGTTGTCTATAGTGCTGTTGTTTCCTACAGCACAGAGACATACAAGCACAGACACATACACACACACACACACACACACACACACACACACACACACACACACACACACACACACACACACAATTTTGCAGATTACGATCCCCCTTTGTAGATTTTTACATTTGTTCCAGGTGCAGCAGTCAGTATTTTCACTACCTGTCAATGGGAGAAACATTTACATTTACAAGAGTAACAAATGTACCTTAAACTGGTGGTCAAGAGTGTTAGGAAGGGCTTTTAATTCTTAATGGAGTGAGTTTCGAAGCTTTGGTCCAGTAATTTTAAGGGTTTGCCACCAATCTGACACAGTGAGCATACTTGGCATAATTCTCTTATGATTTGAGATACCTAGTGGGAGGGTGGGTTATTTCCTAGAATGAGATGAAGTTTTGGTAACACAGTTTATAGATGAGAGATAATAAAAAAGCTAACTGTCATGGAGCTAGGCAAGTTATCTGAAGTATCAACAATGATGCTCTATCCTATGTGCAAGGAGCATAGATCTGACTATTTTGTATTTCTATAACTTTCCATAATTTCCTGATGAAATGCTGGTTAGCAGTGACATAATACTTTTTGTTTTATAGTAGCTTTTCTAGCCAGTGAGAAGAGTAATTTGGAAGTACTTTTGCATGTACCAAATTATTATTTATTTTAGTTTGTAAGTAACTGATATCGCTGTTGATAGATATGGATGGATCCATGTGTACCTACTGATCCATGAGTGTGTACATTAGCTAGGGACTTCTTATGTGTGTGTGTGTGTGTGTGCGTGCGTGCGTGCGTGTGTGTGTGTGTGTGTGTGTGTGTGTGTGTGTGTGTGTGTGTGGAACAGGGATCAGTTTGCAATCTATCTACATTTTTATAAAGCATATTTTTTGCATTATGTGCACGTCTTTTTCTTCTCCCTGAAAATTTCTTGTATGTTTTCTTGAATGCAGTCCTGACACAATGTTGAACTCTATAATGAAATCAATTTTGAATAAGTTCATGTCTATTTAAAACAATCCCGTAAATCTGTATTGTATTTCACAGAGAACCAAAAAACAGCTCAATAAAAAGTATGTGCAAATAAATTATTCTGGCCCATATAACTTATGAAAGACATCTCTCTGAAGGTTCAGAAATAAGAGCTTATCTTAGTAACTGTGTAAGTATTTTTTCCACTCAGTTGGTCATCCCTTCTCACTATCTCTGCTCCTTGTTCATTCCCTGCAGAGAGAGATTCATGGACAGCAGGGGTAGCTGTTGGTGTCTGGGATATGAATTATTTTTGTTCTGCCCTTTAACTCTCCCCCTAAGTTTGATCACTCTGAATTTTTAGTGTATGGAAGTGCAGACTTTAACATGCCCAGACTACAAGGCAATGCATTTCATTATACTAATCTCTAACTTCCACTTTTCTTTGCTGCCCTCGGGCTCATTGCAATAGTGAACAAATTACCATCTTCATGCAGGAAAGCCAAAAAGGTATATAGTTGCAATGTTGTCTTTGCCCCTTGGCCAGTTCTATGATGCCAAGGTTACTGAGACATAAGCAGCATAGATGCATGTCTGCCACTGCACCAACAGGGCAGTCAGGGTAAGTGCAGTATATTAAAGCTTACAGTTCAGCAAAGAGCAACAATTCTTTTTTTGTTGTTTTTCAAATAATGACCTTCATTTTTTTAAGAAGCAATGTAGTTGAAGAGGCTTCTGGCAACTTGAATTACAGCTGAAATGGTTAGTTAATGCACTGAAATTTACTCCTGTAAACAGGGGAATGACTGCCACATATAGATAGAAGAACTTGATTTAATGATGTGATGATATTAAGTCAGAAAAGGTGACCACATTAAAATATTGCTTTATCTGATGATTTCTCTCACGTAGAATACATGCACAGAGTTTATTGTCTTAAATTCTTTAACAAAAATACAGTATAGCAACTCGAGTACAGAAGATGAGTCCTTTTTTGTAAATATTATTACCTTCTATTTTTTTTAAATTCTTTATCTTCCCTTAACGTGCCCTCTCTCCAGTAATATAGCTTCTGACACTATGTATGGGTAGGGGGTTGGGTATATGCTGAGGCAGACTCGTTAACACCTGCATCTGTTTGGGTGACTCATTGAGTGAAATGAACATAAAACTCAGTTTGCACAGGTGTTTATCTGACAGTCTCCTGCATACTCTGTGTTTGATGTTTTGTCTACCTGTCACTATCTGAAATTCTCCATCTATGTTGTGCTCTTAGTTGTTGCACTGACACTTATGCAGTTCAGGCTTCAGATAAACAAGCAGATTGACACAATATAATGCCAGATAAGCTTTTTGAATCATGATCAGCTTATTCGTAAGGCCTTGCATAACTCAGCTATAGATGTGATGGTGTTTACTTCCACAGAATAAATTTGTCACACTCCTCCTGGCCTGCCAGTCACACAGGGATGGGAATGCATACACCAGCACCACAGGGTGCATGTTACTATGTAGAGGAAGGCAAATATCGAAGTGTGAATGTCAATAACCACTGCATTATGTTCCTGCATCAGGGCAGAGTTCAAAGAGGGCATAGGAGCATTTTTACTTAATACAATATTACTACTAGCTCTACAGACAAGCAGATAAAGAAACAAAATTATAATTTTGAACAGCATTCCAGGTGATGATGGCAAGAATTTTGAGACTACATCCCAATCACGTGAGTAATAAAATGTTATACAGTTTGCAAATACAGTCCTTGATAATCCCAAAACCTCATTGTGGATTTATTACAGACTGAAGGGTATGACAATAAAACCCCTGGGTTAATTGTTTTTGAAGCCTCTAAAACCATTTACTAGCATGTGTGAACATGAGAGAATATAACAGAACCTTCTTCCTGAGAAACAATGTAAATTCTGGTGTCATGTTTGTACTAGCATGTGTGAACATGAGAGAATATAACAGAACCTTCTTCCTGAGAAACAATGTAAATTCTGGTGTCATGTTTGTACTAGCATGTGTGAACATGAGAGAATATAACAGAACCTTCTTCCTGAGAAACAATGTAAATTCTGGTGTCATGTTTGTACTAGCATGTGTGAACATGAGAGAATATAACAGAACCTTCTTCCTGAGAAACAATGTAAATTCTGGTGTCATGTTTGTACTAGCATGTGTGAACATGAGAGAATATAACAGAACCTTCTTCCTGAGAAACAATGTAAATTCTGGTGTCATGTTTGTACTAGCATGTGTGAACATGAGAGAATATAACAGAACCTTCTTCCTGAGAAACAATGTAAATTCTGGTGTCATGTTTGTACTAGCATGTGTGAACATGAGAGAATATAACAGAACCTTCTTCCTGAGAAACAATGTAAATTCTGGTGTCATGTTTGTACTAGCATGTGTGAACATGAGAGAATATAACAGAACCTTCTTCCTGAGAAACAATGTAAATTCTGGTGTCATGTTTGTACTAGCATGTGTGAACATGAGAGAATATAACAGAACCTTCTTCCTGAGAAACAATGTAAATTCTGGTGTCATGTTTGTACTAGCATGTGTGAACATGAGAGAATATAACAGAACCTTCTTCCTGAGAAACAATGTAAATTCTGGTGTCATGTTTGTACTAGCATGTGTGAACATGAGAGAATATAACAGAACCTTCTTCCTGAGAAACAATGTAAATTCTGGTGTCATGTTTGTACTAGCATGTGTGAACATGAGAGAATATAACAGAACCTTCTTCCTGAGAAACAATGTAAATTCTGGTGTCATGTTTGTACTAGCATGTGTGAACATGAGAGAATATAACAGAACCTTCTTCCTGAGAAACAATGTAAATTCTGGTGTCATGTTTGTACTAGCATGTGTGAACATGAGAGAATATAACAGAACCTTCTTCCTGAGAAACAATGTAAATTCTGGTGTCATGTTTGTACTAGCATGTGTGAACATGAGAGAATATAACAGAACCTTCTTCCTGAGAAACAATGTAAATTCTGGTGTCATGTTTGTACTAGCATGTGTGAACATGAGAGAATATAACAGAACCTTCTTCCTGAGAAACAATGTAAATTCTGGTGTCATGTTTGTACTAGCATGTGTGAACATGAGAGAATATAACAGAACCTTCTTCCTGAGAAACAATGTAAATTCTGGTGTCATGTTTGTACTAGCATGTGTGAACATGAGAGAATATAACAGAACCTTCTTCCTGAGAAACAATGTAAATTCTGGTGTCATGTTTGTACTAGCATGTGTGAACATGAGAGAATATAACAGAACCTTCTTCCTGAGAAACAATGTAAATTCTGGTGTCATGTTTGTACTAGCATGTGTGAACATGAGAGAATATAACAGAACCTTCTTCCTGAGAAACAATGTAAATTCTGGTGTCATGTTTGTACTAGCATGTGTGAACATGAGAGAATATAACAGAACCTTCTTCCTGAGAAACAATGTAAATTCTGGTGTCATGTTTGTACTAGCATGTGTGAACATGAGAGAATATAACAGAACCTTCTTCCTGAGAAACAATGTAAATTCTGGTGTCATGTTTGTACTAGCATGTGTGAACATGAGAGAATATAACAGAACCTTCTTCCTGAGAAACAATGTAAATTCTGGTGTCATGTTTGTACTAGCATGTGTGAACATGAGAGAATATAACAGAACCTTCTTCCTGAGAAACAATGTAAATTCTGGTGTCATGTTTGTACTAGCATGTGTGAACATGAGAGAATATAACAGAACCTTCTTCCTGAGAAACAATGTAAATTCTGGTGTCATGTTTGTACTAGCATGTGTGAACATGAGAGAATATAACAGAACCTTCTTCCTGAGAAACAATGTAAATTCTGGTGTCATGTTTGTACTAGCATGTGTGAACATGAGAGAATATAACAGAACCTTCTTCCTGAGAAACAATGTAAATTCTGGTGTCATGTTTGTACTAGCATGTGTGAACATGAGAGAATATAACAGAACCTTCTTCCTGAGAAACAATGTAAATTCTGGTGTCATGTTTGTACTAGCATGTGTGAACATGAGAGAATATAACAGAACCTTCTTCCTGAGAAACAATGTAAATTCTGGTGTCATGTTTGTACTAGCATGTGTGAACATGAGAGAATATAACAGAACCTTCTTCCTGAGAAACAATGTAAATTCTGGTGTCATGTTTGTACTAGCATGTGTGAACATGAGAGAATATAACAGAACCTTCTTCCTGAGAAACAATGTAAATTCTGGTGTCATGTTTGTACTAGCATGTGTGAACATGAGAGAATATAACAGAACCTTCTTCCTGAGAAACAATGTAAATTCTGGTGTCATGTTTGTACTAGCATGTGTGAACATGAGAGAATATAACAGAACCTTCTTCCTGAGAAACAATGTAAATTCTGGTGTCATGTTTGTACTAGCATGTGTGAACATGAGAGAATATAACAGAACCTTCTTCCTGAGAAACAATGTAAATTCTGGTGTCATGTTTGTACTAGCATGTGTGAACATGAGAGAATATAACAGAACCTTCTTCCTGAGAAACAATGTAAATTCTGGTGTCATGTTTGTACTAGCATGTGTGAACATGAGAGAATATAACAGAACCTTCTTCCTGAGAAACAATGTAAATTCTGGTGTCATGTTTGTACTAGCATGTGTGAACATGAGAGAATATAACAGAACCTTCTTCCTGAGAAACAATGTAAATTCTGGTGTCATGTTTGTACTAGCATGTGTGAACATGAGAGAATATAACAGAACCTTCTTCCTGAGAAACAATGTAAATTCTGGTGTCATGTTTGTACTAGCATGTGTGAACATGAGAGAATATAACAGAACCTTCTTCCTGAGAAACAATGTAAATTCTGGTGTCATGTTTGTACTAGCATGTGTGAACATGAGAGAATATAACAGAACCTTCTTCCTGAGAAACAATGTAAATTCTGGTGTCATGTTTGTACTAGCATGTGTGAACATGAGAGAATATAACAGAACCTTCTTCCTGAGAAACAATGTAAATTCTGGTGTCATGTTTGTACTAGCATGTGTGAACATGAGAGAATATAACAGAACCTTCTTCCTGAGAAACAATGTAAATTCTGGTGTCATGTTTGTACTAGCATGTGTGAACATGAGAGAATATAACAGAACCTTCTTCCTGAGAAACAATGTAAATTCTGGTGTCATGTTTGCATGTACTTGTTGATGTAATGGGGCTGAAGGTTGGAACAATGGTTAAGGTGTTTACCTCACAAACACAATGTATAGAATTTGCTTCTCACCTTTGAGAGTAATTGGCTAGGCTTAAAATGGCCTGCAATGGCAGCTAGCTTCGTACTTACCTATGAATCTATGAACTTATTTTCTAAACTGTTTTGTCCTGGGGAGTGTTGATATGGCAGTCAGCTGAACAAGGCAAACCAGTCTTCTTTAGCTGCAGCAAACATTTTTAACTCATTTTTTCAGATCCATCGAGAGTGCAAGGCAAACTCAAGTTGTGAAATATAATCTCCTTGGCACATCTTGGGTGCATCTTGGGTTCTCCTCCTACTGATTAATACACTAACTCTGTGAACTACCTAGAACCATTTTCACAAGGTCCCTAAACCACATCAGTGAACTGCTTTCCACATGAAGGAGCAATGTCTGCACTCTGCCATCCTTCCAGACTGCTGAAGATCTCACTCTGTCACAGATAGTTAGCCTGACCATCTTGCCAAAGAGCCTTATTAATACTGTGTATGTGTGTCATCTTATCCTTTCAGTCACTACCCAAAGCTCATCATCATAGCTACAGAAGGGGGACACAGAAGGACTTGTACCCTGAGAGCATTGTCTTATAACTCTATTTTCATTTCACCACCACAGTTCACAACAAAACCTGTAGTACAGTTGATATTGTATTCATCCCCTGGTCAGTTTCCCAGTCCACTGTACCTTTTCTTATTAACAAGACCCCAACTGAAACACACATATGTGCAATACACACACACACACACACACACACACACACACACACACACACACACACACACACACACACACACACACACACACGTGCGCACACACACACACACACACACGCACACACACACACACACACACACACAAGGATCACCGTTACTTTGTTGATGCATCACTTTGTTGACAAAGTACAGTGTGTGGGAATTAGGTCAAGTGCAAGTATGTCTGTTCTTCCTCTGGCTATTATATTTACCCTCTGAACTATGACAATTTTTTTTCTTTTTTTTAATGCAGATTTTTTTTTTAATTCCATAATCATATGAAATTCTAATGTGTGTGTACTGTGTGTGTGTGTGTGTGTGTGTGTGTAGTGTAGAGTGATAGAAAATCCAAATTTTAATGTACTGCAAATAGTTATAAATAAGTAGCTCATATTTGCAAATTAAATGCTATCTTGCTATCAGTACATAAACATACTTTGTTTTGCATTCTCTGCTAAAGATTTTCAAAACTGTTACCTGATTTGACTATCTTACTGTCTTGCAATCTATGTTTCCCCTTTTCTTGTCCCTTTATCTTTGTTTCTTCCTATTAACTTGCTTTACAGCACAACAGCACAGTAGGATTTTTATGCTATGCTATGATTAACTGAGGGGACACAGTGATGTAGTGGTTAGCATTTCATCCCCACAGCTTTGGTCCTCTGGTTCAGTTCCTCAGCCGGATGCTTTCTTACTTCACCTATGTTCCAAGTTCAGCTGGATGAAAACAACCAGCTGAACCGTCAACTCGACAAGACTTTAAAATGTTTGCAGGAATTAAACCCCACTACACCCAAACATATATATATATATATATATATATATATATATATATATATATATATACCAACTCCATGAACATGAAACCACATACAAAATAAATACTTTTAAGAAAATATAAATCACCAGCAGCAAACGTCTACAAATTATACCTGCAGAGATTTTCTATGGAAAACACCAATCAGATCTGAACTTGACTATATGGAATTTCAGCTTATTGTGATTTGTTGAGTGCAAAGTAGCTGTCTTAATCTTAGAAACTGCATGCCCTCACTTTGTTCATGTGCATTTTCTTCAAGTATCTCCAGTTTCCTCTCAAATTCCTAAGATATGCCAGTAGATGAAATATCATCTAAAACTGCATGCAGTTGTGAGTCTATGTTTCATTTGTTGGATTCACAGTTTATTCTGGATTGGCTGTCTGCCTTATGCCTGCTGCTTGCTGAGAGCCTACGTTTCTGTATAGAATAACGCTAGTATCAAATAATGAACCAGTCAATGAAATTACTATGATTACTTATACTATAGAGTGTCTTAATTGTTTAAAGTATTATGATTTGCTTTAAAATCTTTAATTTAATATTATTTTGCCTCTCCTGTCTGAAACCTTTTTGTTTTGTTCTAAGAAGTCTCATTTAAGGTGATAGTTTTGTTTATTTCATATTCTGTCAGTTTTGCTATGCCTTCTTTTCCTGCTTTGGGATGTCTAGTGTAATTTTTTTCTCTATATTAACCATAAACAATGTGTTCCTTTGGGTTTTGCTCTCAGCAATTAGTGCATTGCAGCCTTACTAGATCAATGCATTTTCCTAGGTAATAAACATTAAGCATGCAATCAAACTAGCTAACCAAATGCAAACAAATAAATAAAATATTTGAAAAATCTAGATTGGCACAGAAGCATGACTATGCTAGAGCATTTTATTAACAGAAGCAATTTAAATGTACTAGATGACTATGGAAACAAACCAGAACCTTACTGCTATTTGCATCCTAGAAGCACTGGAAGGGCTTGTCCAAGGTATACAGTTACACCATACACAAATGGTATTTGTGGGCCTTCCAGTAATGGTTCCCTGTCTTATACCTAATGAGTGCTCGAAAAGGCTTTTGCTCTACCATGATCCTGAAGCGGACAAAGTGGGTATCAAAAAATAAATGAAAACAAATCAGTGAAATGCAGAATAATTCCATGTCAAATTTTGAAACGGGTTAAGAAATAGTACTTTAACAATCTGGCAAATATAGGCAGAGTCAGCTGCAGCACCCTTAATATATGTATCCATATAAGAAATATCTTGAAGGATTTCAGATTTGTTGGTGTATGCCTAATGCACTGGCTGCTTCTACATCTCAGTATCAAATGTCATCTAAGAAACAACAAAAATCACATAAAACAAATAAACTAGTTGTAAGTTTTTTGCCTTCGGCTGTTAGTGTGAAACACAAGCAAGTAAGTTAAATGAGTTAAAAGTACCTGCAGAACGAATTTTGTGATACTCAGGTAAAATGCTTCCTGTTTATTCACAAATTTACAAGTATACATTTCCATTAAATACCAGCAGAACACAGAGACAAGCATTTGTCAACTCCTGACATTTCTATGTAATGCAACATCATTTAGTCATGGTAACAGGAAATTTCTTGTCAGATTAAGAAAAACAGCTTAGTGCTTAGAAATGACAGCTGGCACATTCCAGAGGAGCTCTAAAGATGTGTATACTAGTGAAAACATTGAATCAGCAATCCAGTGAGACTTCATTCACCATGTTTAATGCATACTTACTTACTTGGCTTTCTTTTGTACTTTCACAGCAAATGCATCATTCAATCCAATTGCAAATTTATCTTATGAATAAAATCAGCAACAGGTATAAATTGTTTCTTGAAACATTCTTTTACACATTATACATAATACCTTATTTCTGTGTCAACAAACATTTTTACCTACATCTGAAAAGTGAAAGCTGCCACATTCATTACTTTATTTGGAGAAATGTATATAAGTTTGGCTCAAGTAAGTGAAAAAAGGCTGCGATCAACAAGTTAAGCATGCATATTTGCAATGTTTGCATGAAAGTATTCCTTCTACATTGTAGCATAATATATATTTTTTTAATTTTTATTTTATATTTGTTTATTTGCAAGGGCAGCTAATGGCGATAGGTTGCAGCCCCCCCCCCCCCCCCACTAAAAAAGAAAAAAAAAAGATGTGCTAACTCAGAAAGTCAATTATTATTTTAAATTAGAGATAATATTTGACTTTCTGTTGTGTTCTGGGCCCACATAATTTCAAACATTCACAGAGTTCTGAGGAGCCCCCCCCCCACAAAAAAAATCAGCTTCTTGCAATTACTGGTCTATTTTGACAATTGTTCAGCATTGATTGGGACTGATCAAGAGTGACAGAACTCAATGAACGATTCACCAGGGTGCTGAATGATGCAGTCAGGAGCCCTTCCTATTGTCTCAGGCTACCTCAGGTGACTGAGGCAGCCTGAGCCAAGAAGAAGGAAGTAGTTAATGTGGAAGGGGAATCACAATTGAGGGAAAGTTTTTTTTTTTTAATTTATTTTAATGTTTTTTTTTCTGGCACTATGTTTGCTTCTGCTGGGATGTGGGAAGAAGGTAAGTACTTAAAATGCTCGTGTGTGTGTGTGTGTGTGTGTGTGTGTGTGTGTGTGTGTGTGTGTGTGTGTGTGTCTCTGTGTGCATGCGCGCATGTGTGCTTGTGCATACATAGATGAAGGGATAATTGATGTCAGTGAAGTGCTTGTACATACATGGACAAACTACTGAAGGGTTCATTGGGAAAATATTTCATTTAAGTGCTTATGCATAGATGGATAAACTACTGGAAGGACTGCTGGGAGAAATTATTAATTTTGATGTCAGTAAAGTGCTTGTGCATACATGGATATATTACTGAAGGGGTTGCTGGGGGAATGTTTTATTTTGGTGCTTGTACTGAAGGGGTTACTGGAGGAAATGTTTTATTTTAATGCTTGTGCATGCATGGATATACCACTGAAGGGGTCATTGGCGGAAATGTTTAATTTTGGTGCTTGTGCATATGTAGACAAACTACTCAGGGGTCAATGGTGGAAATGTTCCATTTTGGTATCAGAGAAGTGCTTGTGAATTCATAGATATACTTCTGAAGGGGTTGCTGGGGGAAGATGCTTTATTTTGGTGCTTGTATATAGATAGATATAATCCTGAAGTGGTCACTGGGGGAAATATTTAATTCTGGTGTCAGTGAAGTGATTGTGCATACACAGACATACTACTGAAATGGTTGTTGGAAAAAATGTTTCATTTTTTTGTGCTTGTGCAGACAAGGGCAAATGACTGAAGGGATTGTTGGGGGAAATAATTCATTTTGATGTCAGTTAACTGCTTGTGCAGACTTGCACAAGCTAGTGAAGGGATCACTGGTGGAAATGTTTAATTTTGGTGGCAATGAAGTGCTTGTGCATACATGGACAAACTAATGAAGGGATTGATGGGGAAATTATGTAATTTACTGCTTATGCATACATGTTTAAACTACGGAAGAGATCGATGTGGAAATAATTGATGGTCAAACCTGTGCATGAGGGATGCGATTAAATTAAATGATATTTTTTTACTGTTGCTATTTTTATTTTATTACACCTGATATTTGAGATATATTCTGTCGATAGAGTTAGCTTTAATTGTTGGATGCAGGGGTTGTCTGTGGATAAAAGTGACTGCCACTGGTGTTATTTGTCTAAAATAAAAAAGAAGTTATGTGCTCACCATAACGTTCCATGTTTGTAGTCCATCTCACCCTTCATTCTTACATATGAGCCGATCCTCGGCTCTGGCTCGGCTGATTACAAAGCTCAAAGTCTCTTAGTTGGCACGTGGCAAGGTAGGTATCCCATAGTGCACTAGTAAGAATACCCAGATCTTGTTTGCTGCTGACTATAAAAGTAATAGAAAGGTTATCCACAAGGAACAACAAAGATGAAAGGTCTCCACCCTACCAAAGGCAATACTATCCTGCCTCCAGATCCCCCAAGGATACATGGACGGGGGTAGGTGGGTGGGTTCGTATGAATGAAGGGCGAGATGGACTACAAACATGGAACGTTATGGTGAGTACATAACTTTTTTATCTTTTGTAGTCCTATATTGCCTTCATTCCTACATATGGGGCAGCATCCCTAGCACCATTTTCTCAGGTGGCTCATGGGAATATACTCCTAAGAACTGTGGAACCAAAGGAGGGTCTACCCCTTGAGGTCAAATCCAATTTGTAATGAGTAATAAAGGTATGAGGGGTAGCTCAAGTTGCTGCTGCACAAATGCTGTCAATTGGAACTCTGGCTTGAAAGGCAGCAGATGTGGATAGGGATCTTGTGGAATGAGCCTTAATTTTAAACGGAAGGTTCTTTCCATTGGAAGAGTAGATAAAAGAGATACAGTTGGAAATCCAATTAGATAGAGTTACTTTAGACACTGGCAAACCTATCCTGGTTTCAGAAAAGGATACGAACAATTGGTCTGATTTTCTAAATTCCTTGTTTCTATGTAGGTAGAACCATAACTGTCTGTGAAAATCAAGTTGATGAAATTTATATTCTGCACTGTTTGAATGATTAAGAAAAAATACAGGCAGTTCAATAGTTTGGTTCAAATTAGACTGAGAGCAAACTATGGGGATGAAGGAAGGGTTTGTACGAAGGGAAACTCTGTCTCTATGAAAAATCAAGTAAGGAGGTTTGACTGACAGTGCTTGCAACTCTGACACCCTTCTAGCGGATGTAATAGCTACTAGAAAAATGGTCTTCCAAGACAGAAACTTCAGTTCACACTAATGCACGGGTTCAAAAGGTGGGGAAGTAAGTTTGGACAGAACGAAATTTAGATCCCAAGGAGATACAGGTTCCTGAAAGGGAGGTCTCAGTAAGGTAGTGCCTTTAAGGAAAGTTTTACACAATCTGTGAGCCATCAGATTAGGCCAGTAAGGAGTGATCAGAATCATTTTGCTTCCCAAGGACTTTGCTTTCTGGATCGCTTTCAATATGAGCGGAAAGGGGGGAATGCATAAAGAAGTCACGGAGGCCAATTGTGAACAAGTGCTTCTCTCGGTGACTCCCCCTGAGGGGGGATAAGGGAGAAGTAGCTGCTGCATTTGGCATTTATTGGACTGGCAAGCAGATTGCAGCAAGGCTGTCCCCATTGTGGAAAATCTGTTCTGCTACTTTCTGATTCAGAGACTACTCATGCGGCATCAAGATTATCCTGCTGAGCTTGTCATCTATCACATTGGTTGTCCCTGGGATATGCGTTGCTACTAGGAAATGCTGGGAAGATATTGCCCACTGACAAACATGAAGAGCCTCTCGACAAAGGGGGTAAGATCTGGTTCCTCCTTGTTGGTTTAGATACCATACCACTGACATATTGTCTGATTGGATTGCTATCATCCCTAGAGGAAGTAAGTCGTGAAGTGCTTGCAACATTAGTAGCACTGCTCTCATCTCTAGGACATTGATATGCAAGTGAGCCTCATGACCTTGCCATGTGCCTTGGACAGTCCTGCCTAGATAATGCCTCCCACCCTATCTGGGAGGCTTCCGTGGTCACAGTAGCAGTGGGTTGGTGAGGAAGGAAGGGTGTTCCTGTCATCAGTTGATCAGGCTTAATCCACCAACAAAGGTCCTTTTTGCAAGATTCCGTTATGAGAATATGATGAGACAGAGGCAGTTGTTGAAGAGACCATTGGGAAAAAAGTAACCATTGAAGAATTCACATATACAATCTGGCTAGTGGAACTAGAGTTATGGTAGAAGCCATAGTCCCTAAATGTTTCAGCACTGTCTTGGCCTTGACTTTTTGTTGAGGAAGTAAGCTGTATATCTGTTGTCTGAGGTTTTGAATTCTGTCTGCAGGAAGATGAGCCTTCATCGTGACTGTGTCTATTTCTGCACCTATAAAAGTCACAAATTGAGAGGGCAACAAGGCAGACTTTTCCCAATTTATCATAATTCCTAGCTGGGTACAGAGCTGGATGGTCAAATCACTGGCTTGTAGGAGTAGGTGCCTGGTGGTGGTGGTCAGGAGCCAGTTGTCCAGGTACAGAAAGACTTGGAATCCATGACGTCTCAAATGAGCTGTCACTACCGCCATGCATTTGTTGAACACCCTGGGGGCTGTGGTGAGACCAAAGGGCAGAGCATGAAATTGGTAATGACTGGCTCCCAGCCAGAAGCGTAGATGTCTCCTCGATGCTCTGTCCATTTTGATGTGGTAGTATGCATCTTGGAGGTCTATGGAGCACATCCAATTGTCTTTCCCTAGTAGAGGGAGTATAGACTGCAGGGTTACCATTCGGAACTTAGACTTCTTTACTGATTTGTTTAGTTTGCTGAGGTCCAAAATGGGCCTCCAGTCCCCTGTTCATTTTGGCACTAAAAAGAATCTGGAGTAAGTTCCAAATCCTATCTGGTCTGCAGGGATGGTTTGGATGACGCTCTTTGAAAGCAACTTTTGAACTTCTATGGTTGCTTGATCCCTGTGCTTGAGTGGAACATCTGAGATCTTCTTGGGGGTGTGGTGTGGAAGAAAGAAGGGTATGGAGTATCGTCTGGTGATTATTCTTTGTACCCACTTGTCTTGGGTGATAGTGAGCCAGGCTTCTGGATACAAAGATATGTGACCTCTGACTGGCTGCAGAGAAGCACAGCCATGCCCCACATCAGGAGCATTGATAGGGATGGCCACAAAAGGAATCACGGCCACCCAGGCTTTGTGGACCCCCCCCCCGCCTCTAGGGCAATGTCCACCATTAGCTCCTCCTCACCTGCCTCTGAAGGAGGAATCAGCCTGTACATCTGGAAAAAATTTCTGGGATTTCTTGAACCACATTTATCCACATCTCTGACCCTTGGGGTATGGTCTAGAAGGGACAGTAAAATGTACTCTCATGGCAGAGAGAGTTTTCCCTTCCTGTTCGCACCTGGTGAGTGTATCTTTTACCTTTGGTCCAAACAAAGAGGAACTGTCAAAGGGGGCGTTGGTAAAAGTAGATTTGAAGGGCTCTGCAAAATTGCATAAGTGCATCCAGGAGTGTCTCCTAAGGGAAACCCCTGAACCTGCTGCACTACTCGCTCCATCTGCTGCATAGGAGATCAGCCTCATGGAGGAGTTAACAATGGAGTTTAAGGTGGACAACCGAGCAGTAACTTTTTGAGGGACTTCTTCAGTTGATGTACCCTGGAGAGTATCTCCTAGATCCTTTAGGAGATCTCTTTGAAGCCTAGTAAAATGTGTGAGGTAATTCAGTGATCTGAGTAAAAGTCACTGAAGAAAAGATACACTTCCCGTATCTATCCATCATTCGAGACTCTTGTTCGGTGGATGGACAGATGTAGAAGTCTCCACCAGTTCCTTCTTTGTGGCTGATGCCTCCACCATGGCATCTACAGGCACACCTTTGGTCAAGAACTCTTTCTCTTTGGGAGCCGAGAGAAATTTGTTGGGTCTTCTGGAGACTGGTACCACGGCATCAGGAGTTTCCCACTCCTTTTGACTAACTAGGTCCAGGAGCTCAACAAAAGGTGGAGACACCCAAGAGGCTGAAGGTAGAGACCCAAAAGCCTTCAGGTACACTCACTCCTCATCAGAAGAGGTAACAGTGGGCCAGCCACCTCTCTGCTTTAGGATTTCTAAGATATCTACAAAGGAGATATCATCAGAGGATGACCTGAGGGACCCTTCTGACTCCTCGAGGTCAGTGTCCGAGGTGATGGACTCATCTGGGGAGTCTACATGCTTCCTCTTGCATGTCCTCTTCTGTGGGGGCTCTTTAGAAGGGTATTCTGGGGAGGTCTCAGAAGACTGGAGGCCACCCAATGGGGGCTCCTGAGGCTGCAGGTCTTTGCTGTCAAGAGAGAGAGAGAAGATGCTGAGACAGAGGTCAGTGCTTGCAGGGGAAGAGTATTGGTACCTTTGTGCAGAGCTGACGACCGAGACAGCATGCTCATTATCTCGAATGCAGATGTCTCCGGCTCCAAGGACAGCCCCTGTTCCGAGGAAACAGAGGTAGTCCTCGGCTCCAAAGCTATCATCTCTGAGATGGATGTAGGATCTGAGCTCAACCTGGCCGAAGCACCGAGAGGTAGGCTCAGCACCGAGCAGGTTCGAGTCCAAGCGTCCCTGTCGGGGCCAACTGGTGAGCTTCAGCTCCTAGACACCAAGGACGGGGCCAAAGGTGTCGGAGTGGAACTTGGCTCTGAGACAGCCACAAGGGGTGCTGGAACTGAGGGCTCCACAAGAGGTGGCACTGAAAACTCTGGCTCCGAAGGATCAACACAGCTCAGAGGAGGAACAGCAACAGGAAGAATGGTCTTAGATGGCTCTGGAACTGACTGGGTTGGAGCCAGCAACAATTTTGGTTAAGCAGATGACTTCAAAAGTTTAAGCACTACTCTCTCTACATCCTCTTCTGAAAGGTTCTTGGAGGATCTGGATGACAGGGTAGGTGACCTAGATCTCTGTAATATGGGAGATTGTAAATTTGTGGAGACTGGCTCCGATGCAATTTCTCAGTAATTAGCTCCGGAAGACTTGGGACCGACACTGCAGTATCAACATTGATAACCTCGAGTGGCTCCAAGAACAGTGGAGCCGAAGAGGTAGAAGGCTTATCCAATTTTAATGTTTTCTGAGGAGGTCCAGACAAAACAGTTGGTGCAGGAGAATGTCTCGTTTCAGACTTAACCTTCTCATTCTTTGAGGAGGGAGACTTGGAGGATGATGAAGAACTGGCTAAGTCCTCCTCGAAAGAAGGCTTAAGGAGACCTTTCAGTATTAATTTGTTCTTCCTTTCTTGGAGAACTCTGGAGCTGAAGGAGTGACAGAAAGAACAAGTTTCCTGTAGATGAATGGCTCGGAGGCAGTAAACGCAATTACTATGCCCATCAGTAATTGACATTTTTGGGAGCACTTAAGGCACTTTTTAAAACCCGAAGATTTATGATCTTTGGACTCCTTCGACATGCTTAGTACGATATTGAAAACTGGAAAAACATGGTCTTAACACAAACGCGGACCTACACTAAATAGGAAAACTAAGTCAAACTAGCACAGAGAAAGGATACCACTCGGAGAACAAAAATGGGCCCAGGACAGCCAACAAGTTCTCAGCAATAACTACTGAAAAAATTAGCAAAAACACACTACTATATCTACCTATGAAAAACTATTACTAAAACTATGTAAACTAAGCTATCTTATAAGCAGAAATATCAATAAGAGCTATAATAATAATGAAAAATATGCAACTTAGCCACAGCCAAGCAAGAAGCACTTCTGAAGTCATAGACGCGGCAAACGAGATCTGGGAATTCTTACTAGTGCACTATGGGTTACCTACCTTGCCACGAGCCAACTAAGAGACTCTGAGCTTTGTAATCGGCTGAGTTGGAGCCGAGGATCAGCTCTGAACCCAGATGTAAGAATGAAGACAAGATAGGACTACAGAACATCATTTATTATTCTGGCTTTGCAGAAGTAGCATGGATACATTTTTGTTCACTTTCTGTACCAGTCAGGCATCAGCATTGTACTCAATAAGTAGCTGTCTGTGGTGGTCTGTGCAGGATATGTGTGATATCAACTGATCATTAACAGAATGTTGGACTGAGAAGTGTTTATATATAACAACACTTGTTTCTCCTGTTGAGTTTTGGCTGTTCTTTCCTTCTATGTGCAGTGCTTTTCTCTGTGGATTTTATCCATGTTGTTTGGTTTCTTCTCTCAGACACTCAGCAGTATAATATATGCCTCTGGCAACTTGTTCTTTACTTTTCCTCCCAATCTAACACTAGAGTGGTACACAGAAGACACCTGTCTCTTTGAAGGGTAGGAAGGCAGAAACTATTGACAGAAAGACTAAACGTATTTCCTTACTCATGATATTTTTGTTCAGGCCATAATCATTAAGTAAAAAAAAAAGCAAAAAAAAATTAATAATAAGATGCACCTCCAGATTTAAATTACTGTGGAGTTTTGGTCAGTTACAGTTTTAAAAGTATGGGAAGGGTGTCCTAAAAATAAAATGAGTATAAAAAAAGCAAGAAAGAAGTAATATGTCTGGATGGCATGGGGCCAGGATGAGGAGAGAAAACAGAGGAGGGCACTGGAGGAGTGCAGGGATGGCTAGTCGCCAACAGGGGGGACCCATAGAGTTTTGATTGTGGCAAGAAATCTAAGGTATATATAGTCAGTAAAGTGGTTATAATGAGTGGGTTTGTACTGAAGCAGTCTTTGGACAAAAGTGAATGACCACATACATTTGATCATAGGTAATGGTTATTGACCTGCTGTAGTACAGCCTCACACCACTGTATTTGGCTTCACACATTCAGTTGCTCCATTGCTTCCTGCAGCCCCCCTTGCTTTGAAGTCACTAGCGATGCCTGTTTATTGTTTTAGTACACTGTGTACAATCTTTTGCACCTATTACACCTTTCCTCTGAGTTGCCTCCCTACTCCATGTCTTCCAGACTGACAGATCAAGCCACCCTCCCCCCAAAAAAAAAGGGAAACCATAGCCTGAAATGTGATTTCACACACTAGCAGTAGTGTGACCCTCCAAAAGAGAGCTGTATACCATTAGTGCTGCATCTCCTGAGGTCAGTTTCTGAAGAAAGGAAGATGAAAATGAGGTTACAGATTACTAAACATTGCCAAAAAAATATGGCCTTAAGCTAGAATGTGCATGAAAACACAGAAAAAGCAACCCATCCTCAGTGAAATACATTGTACAAAATGCATCAGGGATATAACAGCTAAGAAAGCATGATGGTCTGTCCGCATTTCAAAGAAAGTAGTGATGTTTACACCCAAGAATGACAGTATGTTTAAGGAGTAGTTAAGCATGGGTGAAAAACAACAGGAATATTGTAAGGTGGGGCTCATGATGAAGATAATCTATTTTATCAAAAAGGACAAAGATGTTTTTTTCATGTATGTTCATGTATGTTTTTAGGAGAGATTTTGCACTCTCCAATGTCACTTACATGGTAGTGGGAGAGTAAGGATTTGTACACTTCTGGTTTGACTAAAATATCCAAGTGCATGATAGCAGGCTGCAGGTGATCAAATTAGGAGTTGACAGGAGGTACTATATGATTTTGAGGCTAATAGACATAACTGGTGTAAAACGACATGCCAATTACCTTTTATAAAAGAGAAGGGATGGTATATGAACTTTGTGTATTGGAAGAGGCTGATAGACTTTCTGATTGATGCAATGGAATGGATGTTAGGTGTATTGACGTTGTACAGTAGAAAGTGAACAGATAATGACAGCAGTTCTTTCTCAGAAGCACGGCTGCAGAAGGATAAAATAGGACATTGTGTAGTAGAAGGGAGAAGAGAGAATGGGCTTCTGCTGTGCAGATGTTAAATATATGATGCAAGTGCATTTCTGATTAT